>NW_025227178.1:73239-74418 GCF_018294505.1 Triticum aestivum | reverse complement strand
CTCGCGTTAACCTAAGATAAACAGGGTGGCATTGGTATCACGTGCTCGTCTCGGCGTCCGCCTCGACTCACGTAACCCTAAGATAGACAGGGTGGCCTTGTTGTCACGTTCTCGTCTCGTCGTCCGTCGTCGCTACCTCGACGACGTCCGCCTCGACTCGCGTTACCCTAAGATAGACACGGTGGCATTCATGTCACGTGCTCGTCTCGGCGTCCGTCGTCGCTACCGCGACGACCTCCGCCTCGACTCATGCTACCCTAAGATAGACAGGGTGGCATTCGTGTCACGTGCTCATCTCGGCGTCCGTCGGCGCTACCGCGACGAGGTCCGCCTCGACTCGAGTTACCCTAAGATAGACAGGGTGGTATTCATGTCACGTGCTCGTCTCGGCGTCCGTCTGTCGCTACCGCGATGACGTCCGCCTCGACTCGCGTTAACCTAAGATAAACAGGGTGGTATTGGTGTCACGTGCTTGTCTCGGCGTTCGTCGTCGCTACCGCGACGACGTCCGCCTCGACTCACGTAACCCTAAGATAGAGAGGGTGGCATTGGTGTCACGTGCTCGTCTTGTCGTCCGTCGTCGCTACCTCGACGACGTCCGCCTCGACTCGCGTTACCCTAAGATAGACAGGGTGGCATTCGTCTCACGTGCTCGTCTCGGCGTCCGTCTTCGCTACCGCGACGACGTCCGCCTCGACTCGCGTTACCCTAAGATAGACAGGGTGGCGGTGGTGCCACGTGCTCATCTCGGTGTCCGTCGTCGCTACAGTGACGATGTCCGCCTTGACTCGCGTTACCCTAAGATAGACAGGGTGGCAGTGGTCTCACGTGCTCGTCTCGGCGTCCGTCGTCGCGACCGCGACAACGTCCGCCTCGACTCGCGTAACCCTCAGATAGATAGGGGGCGTTGGTGTCACGTGCTCGTCTCGTCGTCCGTCGTCGCTACCTCGACGACGTCCGCCTCGACTCGCGTTACCCTAAGATAGACAGGGTGGCAATGGTGCCACGTGCTCGTCTCGGTGTCCGTCGTCGCTACAGCCACGTCGTCCACCTCGACTCGCGTTACCCTAAGATAGACAGGGTGGCAGGGGTGTCACGTGCTCGTCTCGGCGTCCGTCGTCGCTACCACGACTACGTCCGCCTCGACTCGCGTAACCCTATGATAGACACGGTGGCATT
>NW_025227178.1:71846-72911 GCF_018294505.1 Triticum aestivum | reverse complement strand
GTCCGCCTCGACTCGCGTAACCCTAAGATTGTCACGCTGGCATTTTTGTCACGTGCTCGTCTCGGTGTCCGTCGTCGCTACCTCGACAACGTCCGCCTCGACTCGCGTTACCCTAAGATAGACAGGGTGGCAGTCGTGTCACGTGCTCGTCTCGGCGTCCGTCGTCGCTACCGCGATGACGTCCGCCTCGACTCGCATTACCCTAAGATAGACAGGGCGACGGTGGTGCCACGTGCTCATCTCGGCGTCCGTCGTCGCTACAGTCACGACGTCCGCCTCGACTCGCGTTCCCTAAGATAGACAGGGTGGCATTGGTGTCACGTGCTCGTCTCGGCGTCCGTCGTCGCTACCGCGACGACGTCCGCCTCGACTCACGTAACCCTAAGATAGACAGGGTGGCATTGGTGTCATGTGCTCGTCTCGGTGTCCTTCGTCGCTACCGCGACGACGTCCGCCTCGACTCGAATTACACTAAGATAGTCAGGGTGGCATTCATGTCACGTGCTTGTCTCGGCGTCCGTTTGTCGCTACCGCGAC
Organism: Triticum aestivum; assembly: GCF_018294505.1. NCBI lineage: Eukaryota > Viridiplantae > Streptophyta > Magnoliopsida > Poales > Poaceae > Triticum > Triticum aestivum. The sequence continues at coordinate 72,374 of NW_025227178.1, read as the reverse complement.
GACGTTCGCCCCGACTCGCGTTAACCTAAGATAAACAGGGTGGCATTGGTATCACGTGCTCGTCTCGGCGTCCGCCTCGACTCACGTAACCCCAAGATAGACAGGGTGGCCTTGTTGTCACGTTCTCGTCTCGTCGTCCGTCATCGCTACCTCGACGACGTCCGCCTCGACTCGCGTTACCCTAAGATAGACACGGTGGCATTCATGTCACGTGCTCGTCTCGGCGTCCGTCGTCGCTACCGCGACGACCTCCGCCTCGACTCACGTTACCCTAAGATAGACAGGGTGGCATTCGTGTCACGTGCTCATCTCGGCGTCCATCGGCGCTACCGCGACGAGGTCCGCCTCGACACGAGTTACCCTAAGATAGACAGGGTGGCATTCATGTCACGTGCTCGTCTCGGCGTCCGTCTGTCGCTACCGCGATGACGTCCGCCTCGACTCGCGTTAACCTAAGATAAACAGGGTGGTATTGGTGTCACGTGCTTGTCTCGGCGTCCGTCGTCGCTACCGCGACGACGTCCGCCT
>NW_025227178.1:70883-71613 GCF_018294505.1 Triticum aestivum | reverse complement strand
TGTCACGTGCTCGTCTCGGCGTCCGTCGTCGCTACCGCGACGACGTCTGCCTCGACTCGCGTTACGCTAAGACAGGGTGGCAGTTGTGTCACGTGCTCGTCTCGGCATCCGTCGTCGCTACCGCGACGACATCCGCCTCGGCTAGCGTTACACTAAGATAGACAGGGTGGCAGTGGTGTCACGTGGTCGTCTCGGCGTCCGTCGTCGCTACCGCGATGACGTCCGCCTCGACTCGCGTTACGCTAAGACGGGGTGGCAGTGGTGTTACGTGCTCGTCTCGGCGTCCGTCGTCGCTACCGCGACGACATCTGCCTCGACTAGCGTTACGCTAAGATAGACAAGGTAGAAGTGGTCACACGTCCTCGTCTCGACGTCCGTCATCGCTACCGCGATGACGTCCGCCTCGACTCGCGTTACGGTAAGATAGGGTGGCAGTGCTGTCACGTGCTCGTCTCAGCGTCCGTCGTCGCTACCGCGACAACGTCAGCCTCGACTCGCGTTACGCTAAGACAGGGTGGCGGTTGTGTCACGTGCTCGTCTCGGCGTTCGTCATAGCTACCGCGACGACGTCCGCCTCGACTCGCGTTACGCTAAGATAGACAGGGTGGCAGTGGTGTCACGTGCTCGTCTCGGCGTCCGTCATCGCTACCGCGACGACGTCTGTCTCGACTCGCGTTACGCTAAGACAGGGTGGCAGTGGTGTCACGTGCTCGTCTCGGCGTCCGTCGTC
>NW_025227178.1:58671-70468 GCF_018294505.1 Triticum aestivum | reverse complement strand
ATTACCGTAAGATAGACAGGGTGGCGGTGGTGCCACGTGCTCGTCTCGGCGTCCGTCGTCGCTACAGTGACGATGTCCGCCTCGACTCGCATTACCCTAAGATAGACAGGGTGGCCGTGGTGTCACGTGCTCGTCTCGGCGTCCGTCGTCGCTACCGCGACGACGTCCACCTCGACTCGCGTTACCCTAAGATAGACAGGGTGGCAGTGGTGCCACGTGCTCGTCTCGGCGTCCGTCGTCGCTACAGCCACGACGTCCGCCTTGACTCGCGTTACCCTAAGATAGACAGGGTGGCAGGGGTGTCACGCGCTCCTCTCAGCGTCCGTCGTAGCCACCACGACGACGTCCGCCTCGACTCGCGTAACCCTAAGATAGACACGGTGGCATTGGTGTCACGTGCTCGTCTCGGCATCCATCCGTGCTACCGCGACAACGTCCGCCTCGACTCGCGTTACCCAAAGATAGACAGGGTGGCATTCATGTCACGTGCTCGTCTCGGCATCCATCATCGCTACCGCGACGACGTCCGCCTCGACTCGCGTTACCATAAGATAGATAGGGTGGCATTCGTGTCACGTGCTCGTCTCGGCGTCCGTCGTCGCTACAGTGACGACGTCCGCCACGACTCACGTAACCCTAAGATAGACAGGGTGGCGGTGGTGCCACGTGCTCATCTCGGCGTCCGTCGTCGCTACAGTGACGACGTCCGCCACGACTCATGTAACCCTAAGATAGACAGGGTGGCATTGGTGTCACGTGCTCGTTGTCGGGTGGTAGGTGCGACATATGCCAACGGGTGGCTTATCATTGTGGGTGCCAATAAGACGTCGCCGGTGCCTGGAAACGGGATGAGGCGAAGACATGCACGCCGGCGGATCCTACCCAGGTTCGGGGCTCTCCGAGGAGATAACACCCCTAGTCCTGCTCTGCGGGGTCTCCGCATGATCACTAGATCAAGAAAAGTAGCTACAATCGCTCCTAGAGCTGTGGGGTTTGAGGGAGAAGAAGAACAAGGCTAGCTCTCACTTCTCTCTCTCTATGGTGTGTGTGCTATGTTCAGAAGCCAACCCTTTGCATGGGTGCCCCGGGGGGTTTATATAGGCCTAACCCCCAGGGGTACAATTGTAATCCGGCTGGGCTCTTGTCCCAGCCGTCAGTGTCTACGCTCCCCGGCTTCTCCGCCGGCTGTTGGGGCCCGCCGACTAGTGGGTCCCGCCGACTGCCGGCCTCTTAGTCGACAGGCCGGCCCCACCGCCTAGGATCTTGTCGGCGGCTGCTTACTGTAGCCTCGCCCTTGATGACGAGGGCTTCGTTGAGGTAATCGTGGCTACAGTGGGCCGCCTCAAGGGCCCTCACTGTAGCCTTACCTCGTCTTGTCTCCTTAATGTGGCGCATGCTTCGAGGGAGGGGGTAGCCGACATCTGGGGGCCGGCTACGCCCTTGGCCAACTGGGGGAGGCCGGGCCGCCTCCGCGCCTCTCTCTGGCCGAAGGGACCCGCCGCCCGTGGGTCGTACCGGCGTCTGCCGTGGGTGACGTCGAGGCTAGCATGGCTACAGTGCCGAGCCGGACGGGAGATGGCCGTCCCCGTACGGCGTCCTGTGGCCATGCCTGCCTCGGGTTTCGGGGGTAGTGGGCCGCACTGTGGCCACACCCCGTCTTATCGCCGTTATGTGGCGTAGCTTTGGTGGTTGCGGTCTTGGCCGGCTTCTAGGAGTCGGCGCTTCCTCGAGGCCGGCTTCCTGGAGTCGGCCACCCCGCGGTCATCTCGGGGGGGGGAGGTTGCTGAGGCTGGGCCGCCTTCCGTGAGTCGGCTTCAGAGGTAGCCGGCCAGGGGAGGTGGTCCAATGCTTGGAGTGCTTGGAGGCCCAAAGGCCTGATAATTTTTTTGAAGAACCAGGGGCAGTCGGTTAGGCTACCCGTGGCCATTTACTCCGACAGTAGTCCCCGAAGCTGATTGGGCTTCGAGGGTGGGTAGGAGTTGAGAAGCTCGATCAGCTTCCTATCTTGACAAGTCGGCAGCTGGGAGCCGGCTTTGGTTAGGTGCGCTGCCTTGGTCGAAAAGCTCCGGAGTCGGAGGGTGGGAGCTCACCAGTGCGTGCACCGGGCCGCGGGCCGGCCACTTGCCGCCTGCAAACCACGTGGCCTCTCTCGGCCAAAAAGCCTGCCAGCCCACGCGCGCGACGGGACGTCGCCGCAGGGCGGGGGCCCGCCACGTCCACGCCCGGGCCCAGGCGCGGATTCTCTGCAGCCCGAAACTGCCCGCACGTCTCCTTGCGGCAGTTTCGGCTCGCCTTTAGGGCGTAATAATCGCGAGGCGTGGGGGAGTGGGTGCAGTTAATCCCACGTCCGGCCTCCCCGGCCTCACCTCGCGAGGCTATAAGTAGGGGGAGAGGGAGAGCGGCAGGCTCTCACACGCTCCTCCTCCTTCCACCATCTTGTTACTCTCGCCGTTTCTTGCAACAGCGCCTCGCTGCCGCGCTCTTCCACCACACGTTCCTCCGCCGCCACGCTCGTTTTCGCCATGCCTCCCGCCACGGAGCAGTATGGCGGGGATTGGGACGGCTCCAACGTCCACGAGGATCACGTCGAGTTCCTCCGCAATACGCGGCGGCTGCCCGGCGCGGACAAGGTGGAGGTCCGTCTTGCGCCGGCGAAGGAAATTACGCCGGAGCCACGGGAGGGCGAGCGGGTGGTCTTCCGCTCGCATTTCTTGCGCGGCATCGGCCTGCCAGTGAGCGCCTTCTTCCGCTCCAGGCTCGATTTCTACCAGCTCCAGCCGCACCACCTCACCCCAAACGCGGTGGTGCTGCTGTCTGCCTTCGTCACCCTGTGCGAAGGCTACCTCGGCATCCTCCCTACCCTCGAGCTCTGGGGGGAGTTCTTCCAGTCCAAGCTGGGCATGCGCATGCAGGGCGTGCCGGCTCAGACTGGCGCCTTCATCGCGTCGCGGAGGTCGGTCACCGACAACCCCTTCCCCGTCATCACGCTAATCCAGTTGGTGAAGAAGTGGCAAAAGTCATACTTCTACGTGCGGAACATCGCCCCACGGGGCGACTACATCAACCTGCCGGCTTACGTAGCCGGCCCACCGGCGGGCAGGCGGCCCCAGTGGTCCTTCCGGGCCGTGACTCTGACGCCGGCTGGGTCCACAGCCATCGCCCGAGTGCGAGCGATGACCCAGTTGGAGGGCTTGACGGGGCCCGACCTGCTGGCCGCCTTCGTCACGCGCCGGGTTCTTCCGCTCCAGAGCCGTCCACATCTGATCTGTCAGATGAGCGGCCAGCTCGATCCGAGCCGGATGTGCACCAAGGACATGCCGCACGAGGAGGTCGCCTATATGGTGAACTACCTCGCGAACTGCAAACTCTCCGAAGAGTGGTAGTTCGGCAAGGAGCCATACAGCCGAGCCAATCCACCGCCCACGGTATGCTCTCCTTGTCTCTTCTTTTTCTCTTAACTTTGTTGCCGAGTTCCTCTTGGCCGACTCTAACTTAGTCGGCTTGTTTTTCGACAGAGCCCTCTTCTTCGGCCGGCCGACGGGTCAGACGCGGAGCGTCGATTAGTCCCCGACCGGACGGAGCACGATCTGGAGGACCCCGACTTGGGGGCGGCCGCTATGGACGACAACATCGAGCCGGGTGGTGGCCAAGCCGGTGGCAAAGCAGGCGGCTCCGGGCATGGAGTCACCTTCGACGACTGGGCGGACGACGATGAGGCCGAAGTCGCCCCGCGCCGCCGGCCGGCATCTGGACGCGGCGCGGGTTCCTCCGCTGCACCGCCTGCTCGGGGCTGAGGGCATAAGCGTCGCGCTGCCCAGGGTTTGTTCGGCAGTCGGACAAAGAAACCCAGGGGCGGGGCGGCAGCAACCAGGCGGGAGGAGGCGGCCGCGAATGCGGCTCGCTTCCGCAAGACGGTGAAGCAACCTCAGACTGTGTCGGCGTAAGTTCGAATTCTTTCGTATACTCTGTTTTCTTTCTTTTCTCTGGTGGTTCCTGAACCCTTGTCTTTTTCTCCAAACGACCAGAGCTCCGTTGTCGCTTGAGCAGGCGGCTGCCGCCTCCGTCGTCGAGTCGCTGAGGGGGCCTAGGAGCACCACTTGCCGCGTGGACCCCCGTGCCGACCTTCAGGAAGCGATAGAACGGAACGCGTGGGAGGCGCGGGAGGAATGGGAGGCGCGAGAGGCGGAGGACCGGAAGGCAGCCACCGCCCAGGCGGCGCAGGAGGAGGAGGCGGCGAAGGCGCTTGCCGACGCCGCAGCCAAGCCCCAAGCGGAGGCTGCAGCTGCGGCGGCGGCGGAGGAGGCCTTGATGGTCACCCTGCTGCGCGTCGTAGCGCCTGGGGCCATGGAGCCCTCGCCAGAACGAGCCAGCGGCGACCAGCCATGGCTGGAGAGGGACGACGACGTCGTCGTCCTGGAGAGGGCGCAGGTGCCGACCCCGCCAACTGGGGCGTGTCACACCCAATATGCGATCCTATCCTAAAGGAACTCGAAGGTCCCACCAACGATAGACCCGCATATTGAAACGCTTTTGCAAGGTGGATATCATTACATCAACATTACATAATATTTGTGATACATACAAGGCATACAAATGCCGCAAGAATACATCAATACATAAGCTCAACATCCGACTATGGATGAAACATAAATAGAAACTCAAACGACATCCACCCTGCTAGCCCAGGCTGCCGACCTGCAACCTATCCCCTGATCGAAGAAGAAGCAGAAGAACTCCAAAACAAGTAACGTCGCTCTCGCGTCATGATCATCGCAAAACCTGAACCTGCAACTGGTGTTGTAGTAATCTGTGAGCCACGAGGACTCAGCAATCCCATTACCATGGGTATCAAGACTAGCAAAGCTTAAAGGGAAAGGAAGGGGTAAAGTGGTGAGGCTGCAGCAGCGAATAAGCATGATATGGTGGCTAACTTACGCAAATAAGAGGGAGAAGAGAAGCAAAGGAACGGTCGTGCAACTAGCAATGATCAAGAAGTGATCCTGAACTCCTACTTACGTCAAACATAACCCAGAAACCGTGTTCACTTCCCGGACTCCGCCGAGAAGAGACCATCACGGCTACACACGCGGTTGATGCGTTTTAAATAAGGTCAAGTGTCAAGTTCTCTACAACCGGATATTAACAAAATCCCATCTGCCACATAACCGCGGGCACGGCTTCCGAAAGATAAAACCCTGCAGGGGTGTCCCAACTTAGCCCATGATTAGCTCTCACGGTCAACGAAGGATATTCCTTCTCCCGGGAAGACCCGATCAGTCTCGGAATCCCGGTTACAAGACATTTCGACAATGGTAAAACAAAACCAGCAAAGCCGCCCGATGTGCCGACAATCCCGATAGGAGCTGCACATATCTCGTTCTCAGGGCAACACCGGATAAGTCATGCTACGAGTAACACCAGACCTCGAGTTTCCCCGAGGTGGCCCCGCAGGCTGCTCGGTTCGGACCAACACTTAGAGAAGCACTGGCCCGGGGGGGTTAAAATAAGATGACCCTCGAGAGAGCGACTCCCTAGGGAAAAGAAATAGGCTAGGTAAATGGTAAAACCAAGGTTGGGCCTTGCTGGAAGAGTTTTATTCAAAGCGAACTGTCAAGGGGGTCCCATAAATCACCCAACCGCGTAAGGGACGCAAAATCCGGGAACATAACACCGGTATGACGGAAACTAGGGCGGCAAGAGTGGAACAAAACACCAGGCATAAGGCCGAGCCTTCCACCCTTTACCAAGTATAGATGCATTAATAATATACGAGATATTGTGATAACCCAACATAAACATAATCCAACATGGAGCAATCTTCATCTTCACCTGCAACTAGCAACGCTATAAGAGGGGCTGAGCAAAGCGGTAACATAGCCAAGCAACGGTTTGCTAGGAAGGGTGAAAAGGTTAGAGGCTGACATGGCAATTTGGGAGGCTTGAAAAGCAAGTGATAGGTAGCGCGGCATAGCGATAGAACGAAGCAACTAGCATAGCAATGATAGTAATGAGATCCAAGGTGACGGTCATCTTGCCTGAAATCCCGCTAGGAAGAAGAACGAGTCCATGAAGAAGACAAACGGATGTAGTCGAACGAATCCTCACAACTCCGGAACGAAACCGAAGCTAACGAGAGAAGCAACCCGGAAAGAAACAAACAACATAGTAAACAACCACCACATACACATGGCATGATGCGCAAACAAGTATGATGCATGTCCGGTTTAAATATGCATGGTATGGCAAAGTGCACAAACAATACTACAAATTAAGTGGAGCTCAATATGCAACGAGTTGCATATTGACGAAACACCACATTCAAGTTATTTAGTTCGCTCTTGTTTATGTACCCAACAATATTGAATGTTATTCAAAATGGCAAGGGGTGAAGCATAAATAAACTATCTATTTAGGCAAGTTTAAATGAGGCCGGAACAACAAATAACAATTTCGGAAAATCCTCATATGCATATTTTGGAATTAGTACTGTTCTGCCCTAAACACAATTTTAAAGTTGTTAAACATGCAAAATAAGTGCATCAAGTTAATCTATGCATTTTTCTACCCCATATACATATAAAGTTTATTTAAAACAGAGTTACGGTTATTTAGTTACGAAATAAATCATTTTAGCATGTGCTTTATGCAAATTAATGCAAACAAAAATTTTAAATATTTTTAACAGGGATGAAAGTTGCCTATCGTGAAAGAACATGAAAAACTGAGCAAGAAGCATATATGACATGATTCATTTGGACGCATGGATATTTAAATATGAGCATTTTAAAATGATGGCATTCCTGTAATTATGCATGCACTGAAAATAGAGAAAAATCTCTGAGATGAAAAAAAACGCGGGCCAGATTGCGGCAACCTGCAGCGGCCCAGGAAGATTTGGCCCAAGTGACAGTGTGTGTGCAGCGGAAAGAAAGAAAAAAACAGGGCGAAAATTAGGAGCACCTGGGAATCAAACCCAGGACCTGCTGATTCGTTGCACACTCTGAAGACCACTAGGATAGCAGTGTGTTGGTGGTACGATAGGGGATAGGCGCAAGATGAAGAAGAACAAGGGCTTGATCTGGGTGAGCCAAAATTGGTGCAAAAAGATGTTGTCGTGGGGATTTGATCCCTGGTTGCCTGGGTGCAAACCTGCAAGTCTAACCAGTAGCAACAGAAGTGCACCTGAGATAATTCGCACACAAACTGTAACTGAACCAACAGTTCGAGCAAACCTGACTTTATAAAAATAACAGAAACAAGATGAAAAAGAATCAGGGGCGCCTGGGATTTGATCCCTGGATCCCTTGGATACGTGCATGCACTGTTAACCAGATGGGCTACTATAGAAGTCTGCTAAGAAGTGCCTTATGCTCGAGATGAATGCCCTGGCGTTGATCTGACGAAACTGAAAACGGAATCAGAGATGGCTCGAACGCACGGTGGACATGGTCGGCGCCGGGAGCCAACACCAGCGGCTGCAGGTCGCCGGCGGGGCTACGGAAACATGTGGGGGTGCTGCCGTACAAGCAGCGGTGGCTGCGGGTGTGGCGTGCGGAATCCCTGAGAGAGTTCACTGAAGAAGGATGTGCACGTGCGTGCAAAGAAACCGAGGAGGCAGAGCCACCTCACCGGACTTGCCTTCCGACGTGCTCGGGAAGCAAGGGCCGGCCATGTCAAGGGGCGGCACGGAGCTGCTGCTCCCTGGATGGATCATACAGGGCGATGGGTTGTGATGCGTGTGTGTGAGCACGTGTGTACACGAGCGGGGCGAGCTCCAGGAACTCGTCCATGGCGGACATGGCGTCGGCTTGCTCGGGAAGAGGACTACGGCGAGGGAAACGATTCGGAGAGGGAATGGGAGGAGCGGCTGCTCACCGAGGGGTTGTTGCTGGAGTTGCACGTGGTCGACGGTGGCCTCGGACGGCGAGAAGACTCGCTGATCGGGGCAGCGTCCTCGGTTCCGTGAAGCAGAGGAAGCAGGGGAGGAAGACGTCGATGGACTTGGCGTCTCCGGCCTTGGATCGCAGAGGAACGGGGTCGTGGCGGCGTCTCGATGCGCGTGGATGGAGAAAGGGTCGGCGACGAGCTTGCTACACCGGAGGAAAGCTTGAGCACGAGCCGGCCATGGCGTCGGGCGGCGGTGATGGGGCGAGGTGGAGCTACCCCTACCTGGCTGGCGGTGAAGGAGGAAACGAGAGGGAGAAGGGGATACCCTAGGGCGTGGCTGCTGGCTTAAAAAGGAGGGGAGAAGACGGCGCGACCTCGGCGTCCATGAAACTCACGGCGCGAGCGCGAGCGCTCTGTCTCTAGAACAGAGACGGCGACGCAACGGGGCAGGTGTCCGTGAACAGAGTCGGGCCAGGCGGACTTGGCTGGGCTGCAGGTGAGGGAAAAGGCCCAAGGTGCGCTGCTGGGAGGCCCCTTCCATTTTCTTCTTTTCTAAAACTTTGAATCTCCAGGTTTAGAAAAAGAAAGGTCCAGGAAGTTTTGAGAAGAAATAGGCTAAGAACAAAATATCCCCGGACACCAGGAATTATGCAGCATTTGAATAAAATGCTATGGTAATTTTAAGAGACTGCAAATTCAAACAAGTTTGAAAATTATTCAAGCTTGACTAAATCCTTAGCCCAACCAAAACACTTCCAAAGGGCTTGAAAACTGGAGGAGGTGGTCTTGGCATGGTGTAGAGAATATAAAAATATAGTGGACATTAATCTGGAGCAGAAAATGCCACTAGAGAAATAATTGAAAGAAAGGGAAAAGGAGAAGTTTGGATGGGATAGAAACTTGGGTGAACTTGATGAATTGTTGCTGGTATGCGCATGGAACAAAAATGAGGTAGAGATAAGAATAAGAGAGGTTCACACAAGAACACACAACAAAACTTAAATATGCAAAACAAGGCATGATGATCATGATGCAATGCAATAGAATGACAAGAGGCACATCGCATCATGAAGCATAGAACAAAGCAAGGATGGTGCAATGCAATGTAATATAAGATGAATGTGATGCAAGAAGCAAAATATGGCAATGGCACTCATCAAGATCATGGCAACAAACATATGAAACACACGATGACAATGAAACTAAATGGAAGGCATCTAGAGCGTCGGTCTTGGGGCGTCACAACACTCCAGCACTACAAGAGGATCTCGTCCCGAGATCTAGGAATGGCACCAGAGGGAAACGGAAGAGGAAGAGAAGAGGTAAAACTAAGTTGCTTCTTTGACAAACACGTGAAACCAAAGAACCTTGTGAGGTTGAACAAATTGAAAGAAAGAATACAACGAAGATGAACAAAGTTGAAAACACTATGAAAAGAGTAACAAGGAACATTACGAGAACCTTCTAGGTTGAAAGACATGAATGAAGAGCTCCAGCGACAAGGAAGGACAAGTAACCACTCCGGTTGAAACGGAATAAGCAAGGAATGAGAACGAAAGAAAGCAGACAGCACTCTGGTAGAAAAGAGATTTAAGACTTGATAAGATGAAAAAAAAACTTGAGCAGAGGACACAACACTCATGTTAAATGAATAAGCAAGGAAAAGAACATGGTATTTACAAAATGAGATGATGGGTCGAAGAGAGTTACATCACAATGCCTCTGGAACAAATGAGTGGAATGAAAAGAACGGAGAAGAGAACATCAACTTCCACCATGAATGAACATGAAGGAGCCTTCCTGCGAAGAAGGGTTGAACGGAGTTGTTGAAAAATCAACAACAAAAGATATGATTCCCGTGGACTTATGGAAAACATCTCAAAAACTTGAGGTGAAATCCTGCCACTAACGGAAAAACAATAGATTGGATAGATATGAACAAGGAGACGAGAAACTTATTTCGCCGGGAGGATAAATGAAGAACTTGGGTCATATATGAGCACCATAAATAGCAAAAATCCTTAGGGAACGCTTTAGGTGAAATATAACCCAAGATAACTCCAATGAAGAGGTTGATTGGTTGAAAAGATGTCTTGAGCGAAGAGAAAATGATGGATTTAAATATCTCATTCCTGATGACTTGTGAATCAAAAACACGAGGAGAAATTGCCAAGAGTGACATAACACCATCTCAAGAGATAAGGTAGAAAGAATTGCACTTCGGAATGCAAGATGAAGAATGCTTGAATTCCTCAAAACACAACATGTGTTGAGAACCATGTTTATCTTTGGGTATAGCTTGGCGGATCATAACTTCGAGAGAAATCTTGAAGAACAATTGAAGAATGAAAGGAATCCTTGACGAACCACCATGTAGGACCTGCATGAAGAACTGCGGGAATAAAAGGATGATAGAAAGAAAGAGAAGTTGAGAACACAGGGTGAAACCTTGCGATGATTTAGAAGGAGCTTCGCGATGAGATGATGCGGAAAAACTTGGAACTCCAGAAAAGAAAAGATGAAAACACTTGGAACTAGAATTTGATGAGATGATCAATCTCCGAAAGAAGAGATAAAAACCACTTGAAGAAAGAAAAAAAAGGATTACGTTATGCTTATCCTCCACCGATTAAATCGATGAGAAACAATGGTTTTGCATACCACTTATTCTCGTTGGAAAGATTAAGGGGAAGATATAGCGCAAAACTTGCGAAAGTCTTCATGAACCACCGGTAGGATTTGGAAAGAACGAATTAATTGATATGATAACAACAGAAGGAAACTTGAACGAACCACCGTTAGAATTCAAAAATTGACTGACGAAGGAGGATGACTCACCGGGAAAAATAGGAAAAGACGAATATACTTGAGGGAATCAAGATGCAATAGAAAGAGGAGATCGCGAGCTGATTGAAGCATACTTGAATGCAGCACCGGAAGAATATGTAAATGAACGAAGGGGCACGAATATAGAATAATCGGAGAACGGATTAGAAAACTTAGAACGACGAAATATTATGAAATGGAGGCCTTCGGATAATTGAGACGGAAAACAACTCCTGAAATGCTCCGGATGGGTGAAAATAATTGCACGACTTGTAACAATTGGATAGGCTAACATCGAGCTAGCACCGCGAATCTCTGTGAGAACGGACAAAATTTAGGGGAAACTCTTCTTCGGTCTTCAATGTTGAGAATGACGGCGAGAAATAACGCCAAAAATGTTGAGATACTCCGGTAGAAAAATGTTGGCCCGATCATGAAAGAATTCGAAATTGATCTAGGAAAAACGTCTGACTGATGAAATACATACTTACGTAAAACATCAAAAAGGATTTGAGAAAAGCTCCGGGAAAATTAGAAGAGTCAGGTAAGATCCTGGGAAAAGACCTGTGGGTTAGGGCCCACTTAAAAGAAACACCGTTACGAAAGGATTGTTGAAGATATAGATGATGCACCGGAACAATTAAAATATTTGAATGAGGTGACAACCTCGAATTAATTCGAACACAGACGAATCTCCTGAGATGTCTTCATCAGTCCGGAACGATAAAATGACGAGAGGGGAACGAGCAACGGGAAACATTTGAGCGGAGGAAAGAATATAGTCAACACCGAAAAAAACTTGAATTGTGTCCACCGGACAAGAAAAGAGATGAAGGATGTGGAACGAGGCAAAAATTCACCGGTAGAAATAATTGAGGAAAGACTGAAGAAGCTCCGTACGAATGAAATTGATGCTCGAAAGAGACTCAAGCTCCGGGAATAAAAGGGTGGGAGGGCAGGAAAAACAACGACAACTTGAAAGGGGAAATCGACGAATAGCTTGAAGAGAAAGCATCGGTTGGAATAATTGAGGAGAGAATGCAAAGATTTCGCACGAGTAGAATGGATACTCAATTACAGACAC
>NW_025227178.1:57429-58618 GCF_018294505.1 Triticum aestivum | reverse complement strand
GACTCAAGCTCCGGGAATAAAAGGGTGGGAGGGCGGGAAAAACAACGACAACTTGAAAGGGGAAATCGACGAATAGCTTGAAGAGAAAGCATCGGTTGGAATAATTGAGGAGAGAATGCAAAGATTTCGCACGAGTAGAATGGATACTCGATTACAGACACTGGTTCCGAGAAGAAGAAGGGTGGGCGGGTGGGAAAAAAAACAAGGACAACTTCGGACAGGGAAACTACATCGGATGAGAAAGAACTGAGGACTGATCTCGCAAAAGATGACGAGGATCGAAAACACTCGAAGAGAAATGCGCCGGATTGAAAAGAGGATGGACAACGAACGAAAACTAACCACGTGATCCTAAGAAAAATTTGAAGGGGAAGAGGAATAGTTCAAAACACCTACGTCAAGATTTCTCACCAGAGCGACGAAGGGACTGAGGAGTAAAAAGAATTCCTACTCTCCGATATAACTAGACTCCGAAAAAGTTTTCTTCTAGACTCAACAACGGCCAAACTACACGATCAATCAAGGGGGGCTCCTAGGGTCGGTCGAGGCTCTGATACCAACTTGTCACACCCAATATGCGATCCTATCCTAAAGGAACTCGAAGGTCCCACCAAGGATAGACCCGCATATTGAAATGCTTTTGCAAGGTGGATATCATTACATCAACATTACATAATATTTGGGGATACATACAAGGCATACAAATGCCGCAAGAATACATCAATACATAAGCTCAACATCCGACTACGGATGAAACATAAATAGAAACTCAAACGACATCCACCCTGCTAGCCCAGGCTGCCGACCTGGAACCTATCCCCTGATCGAAGAAGAAGCAGAAGAAGAACTCCAAAACAAGTAACGTCGCTCTCGCGTCATGATCATCGCAAAACCTGAACCTGCAACTGGTGTTTTAGTAATCTGTGAGCCACGAGGACTCAGCAATCCCATTACCATGGGTATCAAGACTAGCAAAGCTTAAAGGGAAAGGAAGGGGTAAAGTGGTGAGGCTGCAGCAGCGAATAAGCATGACATGGTGGCTAACTTACGCAAATAAGAGCGAGAAGAGAAGCAAAGGAACGGTCATGCAACTAGCAATGATCAAGAAGTGATCCTGAACTCCTACTTACGTCAAACATAACCCAGAAACCGTGTTCACTTCCCGGACTCCGCCGAGAAGAGACCATCA
>NW_025227178.1:41710-57419 GCF_018294505.1 Triticum aestivum | reverse complement strand
GCTCCGGGAATAAAAGGGTGGGAGGGCAGGAAAAACAACGACAACTTGAAAGGGGAAATCGACGAATAGCTTGAAGAGAAAGCATCGGTTGGAATAATTGAGGAGAGAATGCAAAGATTTCGCACGAGTAGAATGGATACTCAATTACAGACACTGGTTCCGAGAAGAAGAAGGGTGGGCGGGTGGGAAAAAAACAAGGACAACTTCGGACAGGGAAACTACATCGGATGAGAAAGAACTGAGGACTGATCTCGCAAAAGATGACGAGGATCGAAAACACTCGAAGAGAAATGCGCCGGATTGAAAAGAGGATGGACAACGAACGAAAACTAACCACGTGATCCTAAGAAAAATTTGAAGGGGAAGAGGAATAGTTCAAAACACCTACGTCAAGATTTCTCACCAGAGCGACGAAGGGACTGAGGAGTAAAAAGAATTCCTACTCTCCGATATAACTAGACTCCGAAAAAGTTTTCTTCTAGACTCCACAACGGCCAAACTACACGATCAATCAAGGGGGGCTCCTAGGGTCGGTCGAGGCTCTGATACCAACTTGTCACACCCAATATGCGATCCTATCCTAAAGGAACTCGAAGGTCCCACCAACGATAGACCCGCATATTGAAACGCTTTTGCAAGGTGGATATCATTACATCAACATTACATAATATTTGGGGATACATACAAGGCATACAAATGCCGCAAGAATACATCAATACATAAGCTCAACATCCGACTACGGATGAAACATAAATAGAAACTCAAACGACATCCACCCTGCTAGCCCAGGCTGCCGACCTGCAACCTATCCCGTGATCGAAGAAGAAGCAGAAGAAGAACTCCAAAACAAGTAACGTCGCTCTCGCGTCATGATCATCGCAAAACCTGAACCTGCAACTGGTGTTGTAGTAATCTGTGAGCCACGAGGACTCAGCAATCCCATTACCATGGGTATCAAGACTAGCAAAGCTTAAAGGGAAAGGAAGGGGTAAAGTGGTGAGGCTGCAGCAGCGAATAAGCATGATATGGTGGCTAACTTACGCAAATAAGAGCGAGAAGAGAAGCAAAGGAACGGTCGTGCAACTTGCAATGATCAAGAAGTGATCCTGAACTCCTACTTACGTCAAACATAACCCAGAAACCGTGTTCACTTCCCGGACTCCGCCGAGAAGAGACCATCACGGCTACACACGCGGTTGATGCGTTTTAAATAAGGTCAAGTGTCAAGTTCTCTACAACCGGATATTAACAAAATCCCATCTGCCACATAACCGCGGGCACGGCTTCCGAAAGATAAAACCCTGCAGGGGTATCCCAACTTAGCCCATGATAAGCTCTCACGGTCAACGAAGGATATTCCTTCTCCCGGGAAGACCCGATCAGTCTCGGAATCCCGGTTACAAGACATTTCGACAATGGTAAAACAAAACCAGCAAAGCCGCCCGATGTGCCGACAATCCCGATAGGAGCTGCACATATCTCGTTCTCAGGGCAACACCGGATAAGTCAAGCTACGAGTAACACCAGACCTCGAGTTTCCCCGAGGTGGCCCCGCAGGCTGCTCGGTTCGGACCAACACTTAGAGAAGCACTGGCCCGGGGGGGTTAAAATAAGATGACCCTCGAGAGAGCGACTCCCTAGGGAAAAGAAATAGGCTAGGTAAATGGTAAAACCAAGGTTGGGCCTTGCTGGAAGAGTTTTATTCAAAGCGAACTGTCAAGGGGTTCCCATAAATCACCCAACCGCGTAAGGAACGCAAAATCCGGGAACATAACACCGGTATGACGGAAACTAGGGCGGCAAGAGTGGAACAAAACACCAGGCATAAGGCCGAGCCTTCCACCCTTTACCAAGTATAGATGCATTAATAATATACGAGATATTGTGATAACCCAACATAAACATAATCCAACATGGAGCAATCTTCATCTTCACCTGCAACTAGCAACGCTATAAGAGGGGCTGAGCAAAGCGGTAACATAGCCAAGCAACGGTTTGCTAGGAAGGGTGAAAAGGTTAGAGGCTGACATGGCAATTTGGGAGGCTTGAAAAGCAAGTGATAGGTAGCACGGCATAGCGATAGAACGAAGCAACTAGCATAGCAATGATAGTCATGAGATCCAAGGTGACGGTCATCTTGCCTGAAATCCCGCTAGGAAGAAGAACGAGTCCATGAAGAAGACAAACGGATGTAGTCGAACGAATCCTCACAACTCCGGAACGAAACCGAAGCTAACGAGAGAAGCAACCCGGAAAGAAACAAACAACATAGTAAACAACCACCACATACACATGGCATGATGCGCAAACAAAAATGATGCATGTCCGGTTTAAATATGCATGGTATGGCAAAGTGCACAAACAATACTACAAATTAAGTGGAGCTCAATATGCAACGAGTTGCATATTGACGAAACACCACATTCAAGTTATTTAGTTCGCTCTTGTTTATGTACCCAACAATATTGAATGTTATTCAAAATGGCAAGGGGTGAAGCATAAATAAACTATCTATTTAGGCAAGTTTAAATGAGGCCGGAACAACAAATAACAATTTCGGAAAATCCTCATATGCATATTTTGGAATTAGTACTGTTCTGCCCTAAACACAATTTTAAAGTTGTTAAACATGCAAAATAAGTGCATCAAGTTAATCTATGCATTTTTCTACCCCATATACATATAAAGTTTATTTAAAAAGAGTTACGGTTATTTAGTTACGAAATAAATCATTTTAGCATGTGCTTTATGCAAATTAATGCAAACAAAATTTTTAAATATTTTTAACAGGGATGAAAGTTGCCTATCGTGAAAGAACATGAAAAACTGAGCAAGAAGCATATATGACATGATTCATTTGGACGCATGGATATTTAAATATGAGCATTTTAAAATGATGGCATTCCTGTAATTATGCATGCACTGAAAATAGAGAAAAATCTCTGAGATGAAAAAAAAAACAAACGCGGGCCAGATTGCGGCAACCTGCAGCGGCCCAGGAAGATTTGGCCCAAGTGACAGTGTGTGTGCAGCGGAAAGAACGAAAAAAACAGGGCGAAAATTAGGAGCACCTGGGAATCAAACCCAGGACCTGCTGATTCGTTGCACACTCTGAAGACCACTAGGATAGAAGTGTGTTGGTGGTACGATAGGGGATAGGCGCAAGATGAAGAAGAACAAGGGCTTGATCTGGGTGAGCCAAAATTGGTGCAAAAAGATGTTGTCGTGGGGATTTTATCCCTGGTTGCCTGGGTCCAAACCTGCAAGTCTAACCAGTAGCAACAGAAGTGCACCTGAGATAATTCGCACACAAACTGTAACTGAACCAACAGTTCGAGCAAACCTGACTGGACAAAAATAACAGAAACAAGATGAAAATGAATCAGGGGCGCCTGGGATTTGATCCCTGGATCCCTTGGATACGTGCATGCACTGTTAACCAGATGGGCTACTATAGAAGTCTGCTAAGAAGTGCCTTATGCTCGAGATGAATGCCCTGGCGTTGATCTGACGAAACTGAAAACGGAATCAGAGATGGCTCGAACGCACGGTGGACATGGTCGGCGCCGGGAGCCAACACCGGCGGCTGCAGGTCGCCGGCGGGGCTACGGAAACATGTGGGGGTGCTGCCGTACAAGCAGCGGTGGCTGCGGGTGTGGCGTGCGGAATCCCTGAGAGAGTTCACTGAAGAAGGATGTGCACGTGCGTGCAAAGAAACCGAGGAGGCAGAGCCACCTCACCGGACTTGCCTTCCGACGTGCTCGGGAAGCAAGGGCCGGCCATGTCAAGGGGCGGCACAGAGCTGCTGCTCCCTGGATGGATCATACAGGGCGATGGGTCGTGATGCATGTGTACACGAGCGGGGCGAGCTCCAGGAACTCGTCCATGGCGGACATGGCGTCGGCTTGCTCGGGAAGAGGACTACGGCGACGGAAACGATTCGGAGAGGGAATGGGAGGAGCGGCTGCTCACCGAGGGGTTGTTGCTGGAGTTGCACGTGGTCGACGGTGGCCTGGGACGGCGAGAAGACTCGCTGATCGGGGCAGCGTCCTCGGTTCCGTGAAGCAGAGGAAGCAGGGGAGGAAGAAGTCGATGGACTTGGCGTCTCCGGCCTTGGATCGTAGAGGAACGGGGTCGTGGCGGCGTCTCGATGCGCGTGGATGGAGAAAGGGTCGGCGACGAGCTTGCTACACCGGAGGAAAGCTTCAGCACGAGCCGGCCATGGCGTCGGGCGGCGGTGATGGGGCTAGGTGGAGCTACCCCTACCTGGCTGGCGGCGGAGGAGGAAACGAGAGGGAGAAGGGGAAACCCTAGGGCGTGGCTGCTGGCTTAAAAAGGAGGGGAGAAGACGGCGCGACCTCGGCGTCCATGAAACTCACGGCGCGAGCGCGAGCGCTCTGTCTCTAGAACAGAGACGGCGACGCAACGGGGCAGGTGGCCGTGAATAGAGTCGGGCCAGGCGGACTTGGCTGGGCTGCAGGTGAGGGAAAAGGCCCAAGGTGCGCTGCTGGGAGGCCCCTTCCATTTTCTTCTTTTCTAAAACTTTGAATCTCCAGGTTTAGAAAAAGAAAGGTCCAGGAAGTTTTGAGAAGAAATAGGCTAAGAACAAAATATCCCCGGACACCAGGAATTATGCAGCATTTGAATAAAATGCTATGGTAATTTTAAGAGACTGCAAATTCAAACAAGTTTGAAAATTATTCAAGCTTGACTAAATCCTTAGCCCAACCAAAACACTTCCAAAGGGCTTGAAAACTGGAGGAGGTGGTCTTGGCATGGTATAGAGAATATAAAAATATAGTGGACATTAATCTGGAGCAGAAAATGCCACTAGAGAAATAATTGAAAGAAAGGGAAAAGGAGAAGTTTGGATGGGATAGAAACTTGGGTGAACTTGATGAATTGTTGCTGGTATGCGCATGGAACAAAAATGAGGTAGAGATAAGAATAAGAGAGGTTCACACAAGAACACACAACAAAACTTAAATATGCAAAACAAGGCATGATGATCATGATGCAATGCAATAGAATGACAAGAGGCACATCGCATCATGAAGCATAGAACAAAGCAAGGATGGTGCAATGCAATGTAATATAAGATGAACGTGATGCAAGAAGCAAAATATGGCAATGGCACTCATCAAGATCATGGCAACAAACATATGATACACACGATGAGAATGAAACTAAATGGAAGGCATCTAGAGCGTCGGTCTTGGGGCGTCACAGGGCGGCTCAAGGCGGCGGGCCTGATCTGCCGCCTGCGCAGTCGGCGGGGGGCGAGCCGGCCGCGAGGACTGAGATGGCGGTCCGGATGCCGCCGAGCCGTCGTGCGGGGAAGGCTGCGTCGGAGCCACAGAAGGCCGCATCGGAGCCGCAGCCGGCCGTGGGCTCCAGCTCGTCGGCCCAGGATGTGGAGGTGGCCAGCGCTACCTCGGGGTGGACGCCGGGCGGAGGGACGGCCGTGATGAACGTGGCCACGCAGGACGTCCGGACCCGGCTCCAGGCTCAGGCTACGGCGCTGAGGCAGTTCACCGACGGGTTCCTCGCGGCGCGGGCGGCCATCCGGGTTAGTCTTCTTATCTTGCTTCTTCTTGATCTTGATTTCTTCCGTGGGGGCGCGTCAGTGCACCCATTGGGTGTAGTCCCCGAGTTCCGAGTCGGCTGCTGAGCAGGCGGCTTGGAACTTCTTAGTGGATTTGGTTGTGCTATTCTTATTCTTACTTCGATCTTCTGTCTATCTTGCAGGACTACCACAATCTTCGTGCGGCCGCCTTCAACTCCCAGGCTCGGGAGCTGACCCAGAAGACCGCCGACCTTACTAAGAGCCGTGGTACGTGCTTTGTTCTTTATCTCATGTGGGGGCGCGTCAGCGCACCCACTGGGTGTGAGCAGTCGGGTCGGATCTTCCTTGACGACTTCCTCTTACTGTTCTTTATTTTTTTGCCGTCTATGCAGCGGGCAACGCTGGTCTGAGGGCACAGCTGGGAGAGTCTCAGACTGCCCTTCGTGCCAAGGATGCCGAGCTCGCCGCCTTGGTGCAGGAACGCGATTGCCTGGCCAAGAAGTTGGCCGACCAGGAGGAAGGCCACAAGGCGGCTCTGAAGGCGGTGCAGGACCGCGAAGCGGCCCTCCAGGCCGAGTATGAGACGGAGGCGACTGGCTGGGCTGAAGCTAGGCAAACTCTGATCTCTGGCTATGGTCAGATCGAAGATCTGGTTGACGGTAAGCCGCCTACTTCTTCGTCCTTTCTTGCCGTCTGCCGCTTTTGGCTCGTTTTCTGACTAGGTGTTCTTTTCTTCTTTTCTTCTTCTTTCTTGCACAGAGTATTTCCCTGGCTATTCTACCGCCGCCAACCAGGTCATCGAGGCCCGCCGCCAGGCGCTGAGGCAGGCTGGCTTCGAGATTTCGCCAACCGCCGGCCGTTCGCTGGAGGAGCAGCTCTTGGCAATCCAGGCCCGCATCCAGCCGGCCCACCGACTGCTCCGCCGGCTTCAGCGTGCCGGGGCGCAAGTCTTGGCCGCCCTCTGGCCCGGCCAAGTGGTTCCTCGCACCCCTAGTCGGACCGCGACTGGCTGGAGGTGGCAGTCGGCCGCTTCGAAGCCTGGAAGGCCTCGGCGGCTCGGTCCGGCGCCAGGCGGGCGCTGGAGTTCGTCAAGGCCTGGTATCCCGGCCTGAGCCTGGATCAGCTGGCTACCTGGCGGCAGCAAGCCGACACGGAGTTGGAGCCGGCACGGCCGGCCATCATCCGGTGGGCTTCGGCGATCGCCGACTACACCGACACCAGCGTCTTCGCCCCCGAGGTAGATGACAACGGTGTCGCCCAGCCGGAGGAGTGGTTCGGGCTGAACCCGGCAGACGGTGAAGACTCGGCGGAGGAGATCGACTCCAGCGACGAGGGTGAAGAGGAGGAGGAGGAGGGTGAAGACGCCGAGCCGGCTGGTGGAGCAGCCGACCAGCCTCAGCCTGACCGCGCCTCCAGCACCACGTCGCGCGCGAGTGCGTCGCCTGCCACTAGTGGTGACCAAGCCGAGACCCGCTAGGGGGCCACTCCTTCAGCCGGCGAGGCCGTCTTCACCGACCAGCTCGGCTCCCGCACCGCGCCCTAGTCTAGTCTGTCGTCTTTTGTTTTCCTGTCCTGTTACTTTCGGAACAATATTCTGTTAAGTCTGCACAATTCCACCCACTTGGGGTGTATTCGAACCATGTCGATTGCCGGCCTATTTGGGGCTTTATATATATAACTTATGCATGCATTTGGCTTTTCCTCGTACTTTGCTTTTTATCCTTCTGCTATTTCCTTTGCCGCCCTCCCTTGGTTGCCGCCTCCCCAGTCAAACAGTTGCTCTGTAATCTGTAGCTGGAGGATTGCTTGGCCAATTGGGGGGGGAGTACTCTAGCTTTGCTGGACTAAAGCTAAGTGTTTAGGAAGCCGGCCAGCCGGCTGTTCTGACAGCCAGCAGGCGTGTTTGGAGGCCGTCTTTTTGCTATATAAGTTCGTTGTTCCTTAGCCGTTTTTCGTGTGGTCATCCTTTCTGCCTTGCCTCTTGCTAGTCGGACAGTCAGTTCTTCAAGCTGTGACTTTCAACAAGAGAGGACTCGGGAGCCGGCACACTACTTGACTGACTTCAGGTAGAACTTTTAATATAGCTCAAGGCGGCCAGTCCCCGGGCCGACTAGTCGAACCCGGTGCCAGACAAGAAATCAAATGTAATAATACATTCATGGATATGACACTCGTCATTCATAGATAGATAAAGGCAGTCCCCGAGTACTATTCGGGGGGCCTGTTGGTTCGTGCTTAATACAAAAGGGTAGCATGATACATACTGCTTTCAACTGTAAAATCTTCTCAGGAGGTTCGCGTTCCATGGTCGCTCCGACTCCTTGCCGGAGTCATCTCTCTTGCGTGCTCTTGGTTTTTGTGCGTCGATCAAGTAGTAGGAGTCGTTGCCTAGTGCCTTGCTGATGACGAAGGGGCCTTCCAAAGGGGCCGAGAGCTTGTGCTGGCCGGCTGTTCGCTGGATCAGCCGGAGCACAAGGTCGCCCTCTTGGAAAGAGTTGGCTTGACCTTGGGGTTGTAGTAGCGGCGCAGCCCTTGCTGGTAGATGGCGGACCGGCTGAGTGCTAACAGCCGGCCTTCTTCCAGTAGGTCGACGTCGTCTTCTCTTGCTTCCTTGGCCTCCTCCTCCGTGTACATGGTGATCCGAGGCGAGTCGAACTCGATGTCTGTTGGGATGACAGCCTCGGCACCGTACACGAGGAAAAATGGAGTAAAGCTAGTTGACTTCTTGGGTGTAGTGCGCAGACTCCAGAGGACAGCCGGCAGCTCATCGAGCCAGCAGCCGGCCGATCGCTCCAGTGGTACAACCAGTCGGGGCTTGATGCCGGAGAGGATGAGTCCATTTGCTTGCTCGACCTGGCCGTTTGACTGCGGGTGGGCAACGGACGCTAAGTCCAGTCGGATGCCCTGCATCGCGCAGAAACGTGCCAGTGCTCCTTTGGCGAAGTTCGTGCCGTTGTCGGTGATGATGCTGTGCGGCACGCCGTACCGAGTAGTGATGTCAGTGATGAATGTCACGGCAGTCGGCCCGTTCAGCTTCTTAATCGGCTTTGCTTCGATCCACTTTGTGAACTTGTCCACAACGACAAGTAGATGCGTCAAGCCGCCGCGGGCTGTCTTGAAAGGGCCCACCCTGTCCAGTCCCCAGACTGCAAAAGGCCAGGTGAGGGGAATGGTCTTGAGGGCAGAAGCCGGCAGGTGTTGCTTGGAACTAAAAACTTGGCATCCTCTGCAGCTCTTGACTATTTCTTTAGCATCCTCCAAGGCAGTCGGCCAGAAGAAACCATGGCGGAAAGCCTTGGCCACAAGTGATCTTGAGGCTGCGTGGTGGCCGCATTCTCCTTGGTTGATATCCTTGAGGATTGCCACTCCTTTTTCTGGCTCGACACAACGCTGGAAGACTCCAGTGACGCTGCGCTTCACAAGCTCTTTGTTGATTGTTGCATATGCTGCGGCTCGTCGTTGCACTAGTCTTGCTGAGATCTCATCAGCCAGCAGCTCTCTGCTGACCAGGAAGTTGAGGATGGGCTGGGCCCATGACGGAGCTGTGACTTCTTCTTCTGTTAGTGTAGCCACCATGACTCGGGTGGGTGGGTTGGGTTGCGCGGCATTGGGGTCGGCCGTCGCTTCTTGTGTCGTTGCAGTCCCCGGGCCAACTACTGCAGTCCCCGGGCCGGGTTCTGAAGTCCCCGGGCCGGGTGCGACTACGGCAGTCCCCGGGCCAGTTGTCGAAGTGCCCGTGCCACCTGCGGGGTTTCTCCAGTCGGATCCGGCTGCATCTGGCGCAGGCGGTACGAAGATAGAGTCCGACTCTGGAGACGGCTTGATGGACGGCTTGAGGAGGGGCTGGAGGGAGACGCCAGTTGGTATGGCTTGTTGGGTGGAGCCGATCCGTGCTAGGGCATCTGCTTGGTCGTTGTCGGCCCTTGGCACGTGGAGGAACTCGCACCCTTCAAAGTATCCGCTGATCTGCTGGACGAGGAATCGATAGCTCGCCATGTTCGCGTCCTTGGCGTCCCAGTCGCCAGACGACTGCTGGACCACCAAGTCTGAGTCGCCGTAACACAGGATCCGGCGTATGCCGAGCTCTTTGCCTAGCCGGAGCCCATGTACGAGCGCCTCATACTCGGCCACGTTGTTGGAGGCGGCGAAGTGGATCTGCAGCGTGTACTTGAGCTTGTCGCCTTTGGGAGAGGTGAGGACGATGCCGGCTCCCAAGCCGGTGCGCATCTTGGACCCGTCAAAGTGCATCCGCCAATGGGTAGAGTCGGGAGCCAGCGGTAGGTACTGGGTCTCGGCCTAGTCGACGACGAAGTAGGCCAATGCTTGGGACTTGATGGCGTGCAGGGTTGGTAGAAGATCGTGTAGGGTGCTAGTGCAATGGCCCATTTAGCCACCCGTCCGGATGCGTCCCGGCTGCCTATGATCTCGGCGAGCGGGGCGGTGCACACGACCGTGATGGGGTGCTCTTGGAAGTAGGGCTTCAGTTTCTTGGCAGCGAAGTACACCCATAGCATATCTTCTGGTAGTGCGGGTAGTTTTGCTTTGAGCTGGATAGCACTTCGCTGAGATAGTACACCGGCCTCTAGACTAGCTGGGCTCGGCCTTCTTCCGGGCGCTGGACCACAACAACAGTACTGACGACTCGGCTAGTCATGGCGATGTAGAGGAGCATGGGCTCCTTTTCACTCCGCGCCGCCAGGACAGGCGGAGTGGTCAGCATTTTCTTCAACTCATGGAAGGCTTGGTCGGCTTGGTCGTTCCACTCGAAGTGAGTGGACTTCTTCATGACTCGGTACAGGGGGAGAGCCTTCTCTCCTAGTCGGCTGATAAAACGATTCAGGGAGGCTAAGCAGCCAGTGAACTTCTGCACATCTCGCAGTTTGGTGGGAATCTCCATCCTCTCGATGGCCTTGATCTTGACGGGGTTGCACTCGATGCCGCGTTCGGAGACCAGGAAGCCTAGCAGCTGGCCGGCTGGCACTCCGAACACGCACTTCTCGGGGTTGAGCTTGATTTGGAATCGGCGCAAGTTGGCGAATGTTTCTTTCAGGTCTTCCAGCAAGGTGCCGCGCTTCTCTGTCTTCACCACAATGTCGTCTACATAGACGTGGGCATTTCTGCCGAGTTGTTTCAAGAGGCATTTCTGCATGCAACGCTGAAAAGTGGCACCGGCATTCCTCAAGCCGAATGTCATAGTCAGGTAGCAGAAAGCTCCAAAGGGTGTGATGAAGGCAGTCTTCAGGCGGTCAGCTGGGTCCAACTTGATCTGATGGTACCCTGAGTAGGCATCCAAAAAACTCAACAGCTCGCATCCGGCTGTGGAGTCTATCACTTGGTCAATCCGTGGCAGAGCAAACGGATCCTTTGGGCAGGCCTTGTTCAGGCTGGTGTAGTCTATACACATAGGCCACTTGTTATTCTTCTTCAGAACCAGAACTGGGTTGGCAAGCCACTCTGGAAAGAACACTTCCATCATAAAGCCAGCGGCAAGGAGCCGGGCTATCTCTTCTCGCACAATTCTTCGCTTCTCTTCTGACAGTCGGCGGAGGGGTTGCTTGACCGGCTTCGCGTCGGCGTGGACATGTAATTTGTGCTCGGCGAAATCCTTCGGGACACCCGGCATGTCCTTTGGGGACCATGCGAAGATGTCTCGATTCTCACAGAGGAAGTCGACGAGCTCGCCTTCCTATTTACTGTCCAAGTTCGCCCCAATGATGGCGAACCTCTCCGGGTTCTCCGGGTCCAGAGGTATCTTCTTCGTGTCTTTGGCAGGCTGGAAGGAGCCCTGCGCATCACAATCTTTGGGGTTGGGGGACAGGGCCGGCTGCTTGCCGGCCATGGCCACTACCCGTTCCAGCATCTTCTTCTCCTCTGCCAGCACGAGGGACTCGGCCAGCCGGCTGCTGGCCATGGCACACAAGATGGACTTCTTGTATTCGCCGGCTACCGTGATGATCCCCTTCGAGCTCGGCATCTCATCTTTAGGTAGGCGTAGTGGGGCACAACCATGAACTTGGCCAGAGCAGGTCGGCCAAGCAGAGCATGATAGGGGCTCTCCAAATCCACTACCTCGAACCAGATTGCTTCTCGGCGAAAATGATCTTTGTCTCTGAAGAGAACATCCATTTTGATCTTGCCGATTGGGGAGCAAGACAAGCCGGGGACGATACCATGGAAGACGGTGCGGCTCGGCATAAGCTGCTTCGCTTTGATGTTCAGCTTCTCCATGGTATCGCGGTACAGTATGTTGATACTGCTTCCGCCATCTATCAGGACGCGGGAGAATCGAGCAGCTCACCACTCCGTCGCGAGGGTGACATCCAAGACCGTTGCATAGGAGCCAGGAGAAGGCATCACCTCTGGGTGGTCAGCCTGGCTCCAGCTGATTGGCTTCTCTGACCAGTGCATGAACTCGGGGGCGCTAGAGGCGACTGCATTAACTTCTTGATGACGTCGGCGCCGACTGCGCTTGTCGTCGGCTTGACTGGTAAAGACGACGTAGGCAGCGTGCTCTTCAGGGAATTCGTCTTGGATGGCGCCAACCGCCGGCCGAGCCGCCGGCTGCTGGGGGGCTGGACGCGGCGGACCGAGAGGTGGAGGCGGCAATAACCCTTCGCCCTTGGTGATGCGGATGAGCCAATGGCATTTCCGGGTTGTGTGGTTGGACGGCTTCGCACCGCTGTGGACTTTGCAGGGGGCATCAAGAGCCTGCTCGTAGGAGAAAGCCGGCTGCCAAGCCGGCCTGCCACCCTTCTTGCGAGCGGGCCGTTCTTCGGGCTGCTCATCTTCAACGGTGGCCACCTGCCGACTGGTGGAAGTCGGTATGGGGGCCTTGCGCTTGTGGTGGTTCTGGTAGGGGCGCCGATTAGGGTCGCCAGCCGGCGTCTTGGGATCCGGAGCAATTACCTTCCCCGAGGTGTCTACGCGGAGCTCGGTCTTCATTGAGGAGTTGGCCGTGGCGTACTTGTCCGCGATGACCAGCAACTCGTCGAGGGTAGCCGGCTCGTCGCAGAGCAGTCGGTGCTTGAGGAGGGTGCCCTCTCGGCACCCGGCGGTGAAGTACTCGATGGCCTGGACCTCGTGCACCCCCTCGCAGGAGTTGCGGAGCTCGGCCCACCGCGTGAGGTAGTCGCGGGTCGACTCGTTGGGTCCTTGGACGCAGAGGGAGAGCTGGCGAGGCTTGGGAGGCCGCTTGTAGGTGCTGGTGAAGTTGCGGACGAAGACTTCCGTGAAGTCCAGCCAACTGTTGATGCTGTAGGGCTTGAGGCTGTTGAGCCATGTGCGCGCCATACCTTGCAGCATGAGGGGGACGTACTTCACGGCGACGTGCCGATTGCCGTTGGCTATGCTGACGGCCGTGGAGTAGTCGATGAGCCAATCTTCCGGCTTCACTGAGCCATTGTACTTGGGCGTGTCTCTGGGGAGCGAGAACCCTTTGGGGAAGGGCTCGTCGCGGATGCGGGGGCCGAAACACGGCAGGCCGACATCGTCTTCTTCTTCTAAGGCCAAGGATCGAGCAAGGCAGTCGATCCGGTGGCGGGCGTCGTTCTCGCCGACTCCTTCTCGGCGGCCGAGTCGGTCGCCAAGAGTCGGGTGCGTGATAGGCGGCAGGGTGAGACGTCTTTCTCTTCGAGGCGGGGGAGGAGGCAGATTTCCTTGCTGCTCCACCGCTCGAGGGCGGCCCTCCGCGTCGCGCTCGATGGTGATGCGAGTCCGGCTGCGGCTGGCAGCCGGCTCCTTGTCTTTCTTCTGGCGTGCGCCGCTCGCAGTCGGCGAGCGGGACGTCGCGGCGTGCTCCCGGCGCGGGGGATGACTATCAGCACGGGCGCCGGCTTCGTGCCGTTCTGCAGCCGCGTCGATCAGCTGCTGGATCCGTCTTGTCATGTAGGGGAGCTCATCGGCTCCCAGCCCATTGAGCTCTTCTGCGGCCGCCTGGGCGGCTCGCAAATTCTCGAGCGGGGTGGCGTAGACGGGGCGATCTGCCCCCAGCATGCTGGCGACGGCCGCGCCGCGCTTCTGGACGAAGCCGGCTCGGCTCGGGCCGCTAGGCGGCGGCGTACCGAAGGCGGCGCAGTCGACTTCGCGCTGGTGGGCCTCGGTGAGGCGTCTCATGGAGGCTATCTTCTGGCCTTCCGCGATGAGGGCGAGGCGGCATGCCTCCAGGGTCTCGGCGTCGGCATCGGCCGGGATGGGGACGGAGAGGTCATGCATCGCCGCTTGCAGGGCGTCGTGGGCGTTCCCGCCCGGGTTGGCGACGTGGCTGATGACCAGCACTTCGGTGACAGCGCTGCTGCCGCTGTCAGCTCGAGGGAGAGGATCGTCGAAGACCACCACGTCGGAGGGGTAAGCGTCGAGCGATGCCGTGTCGGAGTCGACAAGCATCGGGTCGGTGGAGCCGACCGACTCCACATCTGCAGCAGGCTCGCTGGAGACGTGAAGCTGGTCGAGGAGGCTGACGAGGCGGCTCTCGGGGTAGTCCGTGCCCGCGTCGGACGCAGGCTCGTCGGAGATGCGAGTCTCGCCGAGCAGATCGGCGAGGCAGCTTGCTGCGCAGGCGTCGTCGACGCCTCGCAGCGCGTCGAGGCAAACGCCATCGGGCGCAGCAGGCTGGCTGCGCTCGCGGGGGAGGAAGAGGGTTCCCGTCCAGAACAGGTCTCCGGACGACGGTGCACCTAGGCCCACGGTGGGCGCCAAATGTCCGGTGGTAGGTGCGACATGTGCCAACGGGTGGCTTATCATTGTGGGTGCCAATTAGACGTCGCCAGTGCCTGGAAACGGGATGAGGCGAAGACATGCACGCCGGCGGATCTTACCCAGGTTCGGGGCTCTCGGAGGAGATAACACCCCTAGTCCTGCTCTGCAGGGTCTCCGCATGATCACTAGATCAAGAAAAGTAGCTACAATCGCTCCTAGAGCTATTGGGTTTGAGGGAGAAGAAGAACAAGGCTAGCTCTCACTTCTCTCTCTCTAGGGTGTGTGTGCTATGTTCAGAAGCCAACCCTTTGCATGGGTGCCCCAGGGGGTTTATATAGGCCTACCCCCAGGGGTACAATTGTAATCCGGCTGGGCTCTGGTCCCAGCCGTCAGTGTCTACGCTCGCCGGCTTCTCCGCCAGCTGTTGGGGCCCGCCGACTAGTGGGTCCCGCCGACTGCCGGCCTCTTGGTCGACAGGCCGGCCCCACCGCCTAGGATTTTGTCGGCGGCTGCTTACTGTAGCCTCGCCCTTGATGACGAGGGCTTCGTTGAGGTAATCGTGGCTACAGTGGGCCGCCTCGAGGGCCGTCACTGTAGCCTTACCTCGTCTTGTCTCCTTAATGTGGCGCATGCTTCGAGGGAGGGGGTAGCCGACTTCTGGGGGCCGGCTACGCCCTTGGCCGACTGGGGGAGGCCGGGCCGCCTCCGCGCCTCTCTCTGGCCGAAGGGACCCGCCGCCCGTGGGTCCTACCGGCGTCTGCCGTGTGTGACGTCGAGGCTAGCATGGCTACAGTGCCGAGCCGGGCGGGAGATGGCCGTCCCCGTACGGCGTCCTGTGGCCATACCTGCCTCGGGTTTTGGGGGTAGTGGGCCGCACTATGGCCACACCCCGTCTTATCGCCGTTATGTGGCGTAGCTTTGGTGGTTGCGGTCTTGGTTGGCTTCTAGGAGTCGGCGCTTCCTCGAGGCCGGCTTCCTGGAGTCGGCCACCCCACGGTCATCTCGGGGGGGAGGTTGCTGAGGCTGGGCCGCCTTCCGTGAGTCGGCTTCAGAGGTAGCCGGCCAGGGGAGGTGGTCCAATGCTTGGAGGCCCAAAGGCATGATAAATTTTTAGAAGAACCAGGGGCAGTCGGTTAGGCTACCCGTGGCCATTTACTCCGACACTTGTCTCGTCGTCCGTCGTCGCTACCTCGACGACGTCCGCCTCAACTCGCGTTACCCTGAGATAGACAGGGTGGCATTCGTGTCACGTGCTCGTCTCGGCATCCGTCGTCGCTACCGCGACGACGTCCGCCTCGACTCGCGTTACCCTAAGATAGACAGGGTGGCATTCGTGTCACGTGCTCGTCTCGTCGTCCGTCGTCGCTACCTCGACGACGTCAGCCTCGACTCGCGTTACCCTAAGATAGACAAGGTGGAATTCGTGTCACGTGCTCGTCTCGGCGTCCG
>NW_025227178.1:36421-40334 GCF_018294505.1 Triticum aestivum | reverse complement strand
TTACCCTAAGATAGACATGGTGGCGGTGGTGGCACGTGCTCGTCTCGTCGTCCGTCATCGCTACCTCGACGACGTCCGCCTCAACTCGCGTTACCCTAAGATAGATAGGGTGGCATTCGTGTCACGTGCTCGTCTCGGCATCCGTCCTTGCTACCGCGACGACGTCCGCCTCGACTCTCGTTACCCTAAGATAGACAGGGTGGCATTCGTGTCACGTGCTCGTCTCGTCGTCCGTCGTCGCTACCTCGACGACGTCCGCCTCGACTCGTGTTACCCTAAGATAGACAGGGTGGCATTCGTGTCACGTGCTCGTCTCGTCATCCGTCGTCGCTACAGTGTAGACGTCCGCCTCGACTCGCGTTATCCTAATGTAACGCCCACGATGCGGCTATATCTCCCACGTGTCGAGGCACGACTTAGAGGCATAACCGCATAGTGGTTTTGTCGCAAGAAGGGTCATCTTCACACAATCCCATGTAATGAACAAGAATGGGATAAAGAGTTGGCTTACAATCGCCACTTCACACAATACATAAATATCATTCATACATCATCCAAAATACAATCATATAGACCGAGTACGGTCAGAATCCAGATGAAAATAAGACAACCCCAAATGCTAGATCCCCGATCGTCCCAACTGGGCTCCACTACTGATCATCAGGAAAAGACACATAATAACGACCACGTTCCTCGTCGAACTCCCACTTGAGATCGACGCCATCGTCTGCACTGGCATCGTCGGCACCTGCAACTGGTGTTGGAAGTATCTGTGAGTCACGGGGACTCAGCAATCTCACACCCGCGAGATCAAGACTATTTAAGCTTGTAGGAAAAGGTGGTGCAAAGAGGTGGAGCTGCAGCGACAAAAGCATATATGGTGGCTAACTTGCGCAAATGAGAGCGAGAAGAGAAGCAATGGAGCGGACGTCATCTAGCAATGACCAAGAAGAGGTCCTGAACACCTACTTACGTCATACATAACACAGACCGTGTTCACTTCCCGGGACTCCGCCGAGAAGAGACCATCACGGCTACACACGCACTTGGTGTATTTTAAATTGGGTCAAGTGACAAGTTATCTACAACCGGACATTAACAAATTCCCATCTGCCACATAACCGCGGGCACGGCTTTCGAAAGTTAATACCCTGCAGGGGTGTCCCAACTTAGCCCATCATAAGCTCTCACGGTCAACGAAGGATAAACCTTCTCCCGGAAAGACCCGATCAGTCTCGGAATCCCGGTTTACAAGACATCTCGACAATGGTAAAACAAGACCAGCAAAGCCTCCCGAATGTGCCGACAAATCCAGATAGGAGCTGCACATATCTCGTTCTCAGGGCACACCGGATTGTCCAAGCTTCCGATAGGCCAGACCAGAGTTGCCCCTGGTGGCCACCGGCGACTGACAGTTTGGACCAATACTCAGAGGAGCACTGGCCCGGGGGTTTAAAATAAAGATGACCCTCGGGCTCTAGAAAACCCGGGGGAAAAAGGTATAGGTCGCAAATGGTAAAACCAAGGTTAGGCCTTGCTGGAGGAGTTTTATTCAAGGCGAACTGTCAAGGGGGTCCCATAAATCACCCGACCGTGTAAGGAACGCAAACTCAAGGAACATAAACCCGGTATAACAGTAACTAGGGCGGCAAGAGTGGAACAAAACACCAGGCATAAGGCCGAGCCTTCCACCCTTTACCAAATATATAGATGCATTAATTAAATAATAGATATTGTGATATCCCAACAAATCCATGTTCCGACATAGAACAAACTTCAACTTCACCTGCAAGTAGCAACGCTATAAGAGGGGCTGAGCAAAAGCGGTAACATAGCCAAACAACGGTTTGCTAGGAAAAGATGGTTAGGGGCTGACATGGCTGAAATAGGAGACATGATATAGCAAGTGATAGGTAGCGAGCATGGCAATAGAGCGAACAACTAGCATAGCAAAGATAGAAGTGATTTCGAGGGGTGGTCATCTTGGCTGCAAGATTCTCAGAGTTGTCGAAAGCTTGATCCTCGTAAGCGTACTCGACAGGTTCCTCGTTCACGAACTCGTCTCCCGGCTCTACCCAAGACAAGAACACAAACAAACGGAACCACAATCAACAACGAGAAATGCACAAGCAACATGATGCAAGACATGTATGATATGCAAGATATGGTATGCGATGCGTATGCGTGCTCCGGAAGGAAAATGATGAACATGGCAGTAACTTGGCAAAATCAAGCATGCCACTGGAAAGATGAGATTATTTCGGTCGAAATCGATATAAAGATCACCGGAATCGGATGCACGGTTTGCAAATGGCGAACAAAACAAGAATGACACTAATCTGCGATTAACAGCAAGATAGCACTTAAAATATAACAAGTAACAATGCTACAGAACCCCAACATAGCAACAAAGCACATGGCAGTAATCTACAGGAGATGCTTGACAAAAGATGAACACTGAGCTACTACTAGTTCATAACATATCAAGCTCAAACAAGCATGGCAAAGTGTAAAAGATTACAGGTTCACAGACTTCGTGGAAAACTGGACATGGCAGAAAACAGCATCAGGTAGCAATGTTCAGAGCACGAAATCAACATGCTACAGGAACTTAACATAGCAAAACAAGGCATGGTAGTGTTCTACTAAAGGCACATTACAAAAGTCCCTTACTGACGATAAGCCAAAAAGGGCCAGAAGATATGATGGCAAGCATGTAAACATAGCAAGTTTCGTTATCAGGTTTCAGACTTAGCAGAAAACAGAGCATGGCAGAAATATTAATATGTAGGACTCTTTGTGAGCTTGATGCACTCACTACAAAGCAATGCATGACAACCCAAGCATACCTACAGCAAGATGGCATGTTTATGAAGCTATCCATGGCAAGAACAATTGCATAGCATGTATGGATCAACTACAATAAGCTTGGCAAAAATGCATGTCATGTTAAGAATCTGTCAGAAATATTTTATAGCAAAAGTAGAGCAAGATTGAGTCATTCTATGGTACCCTAAAATTGCAAACAATTGCAGGAATGGATCAATTGCAACTATAGCTACAAAACATCCCTACTTAACATCTCCAAAATATGCATGGATCTCTCTGTAGCATCGAGTTTTCATGGCAACAAAATTACAGCAGACTAGGACTTAGAGAAATCACTAAGTCCCTGAAATCAGAAATATTACGGGACCTACTTTGCATGCTTGTGCTAGTCACCACATAGATCACAAAAATACATGGACTATACCACTGGAAAGATGGCATGGCATACTTCAAAACATATGTAGAGCTCATGCTCAAAAGGTGCACAGAATAAATGATACAAAAATGACAATTCTCCAAGTTCTGTTAAGAACCAGAGATTAACAGCAACTAGCCCTCTTCCAACGAAGATTTGGGCATCAAGATGACCTCTGATGAAAATTATGCAATTGAACAAACTGAAGAGCATCACGAGACGAACAATTTGACATATTATACGCGCGAATCGGATTTACATGCACAAAGTTATCGCATCGGGAACACAAGCACTTGCTGATGGAATTCACAGACTTAGGAAAAAAACGGAGCTCGGGGAAAGTCAACGGGAACAGTGCTATACCAGATCGGATCGAGGAGGCTTGCTCGATCCCGAGCTCGTCGCCGGCGGGAGGAGGAAGGAAGGCAGAGGGAGCGGCGGCGCCGGTGGGGGAGGACGAGGCCGGCGGGGCTGCTCCGGCGGGGAAGGTGGCCGGCGGCGGGCGGCGAGCGCGCGGGACCGGCGGGGAAGCTCGTGGCGGCGGCGACCGGTGGCGATGGCGATGGCCGGCGGCGGCGGAGGCGGCGCCCGGCGGCGGGGCAGGCGCGCGGCGGAGGCGGCGCCCGGCGGCGGGGCAGGCGCGCGGCGGCGGGCGTGGGCCGCGGGGGC
>NW_025227178.1:34902-36023 GCF_018294505.1 Triticum aestivum | reverse complement strand
GGCGGCGGCGGCGCCCGGCGGCGGGGCAGGCGCGCGGCGGAGGCGGCGCGCGGCGGCGGGGCAGGCGCGCGGCGGCGGGCGTGGGCCGCGGGGGCCGGAGTCGGGCCCCGCGGGCCGGCGGCGGGGCGAGGCCGGAGGCGGCCACGTGGCGCTCGCGGGTTGGCCGGGCGGCGCGGCGGACGTGTCCGGCGCGGGCGGACGCGTCCGGCGCGGCGCGGAGGGAGAGGGTTAGGGTTTCGTCTGAGATTTCGTTTTTCGGGATGCCCACTCATTTATAGGTAGAGGGAGCTAGGAGACTCCAAATGAGGTGCGGTTTTCGCCCACACGATCGTGATCGAACGACCTAGAGCATGGAAGAGAGTTTGGTGGGCTTTGGGCTGGTTTTGGAGGGGGTTTTTGCTGGACACTCAAATGTACATTGCGGAGGCCCAGTTAACCGTTGGAGTACCAAACGACCTCCGAATGGAACGAAACTTGACCGGTAGTCTCCGGGTGGTATATTAAGACCACTTGACAAGCCTCGGTCCATTCCGAGAAAGTTTGACACACGCACACGAAAGAAAACTAGAAGGGGGCACCGGGGAAGATAGGAGCGCCGGATTGGAAAACGGACAACGGGGAAAATGCTCGGATGCATGAGACGAACACGTATGCGAATGCAATGCACATGATGATATGATATGAAAATGCATGACATGACAAAATACAAAACGAAAGACAAAACCCAACAACGGAGGGAAAAAACCTATCACATAGCCGGAAATGGCAAGAGTCGGAGTTACAAATATGGCAAGTTACATGCGGGGTGTTACACCTAAGATAGACAGGGTGGCAGTGGTGTCACATGCTCGTCTCGGCGTCCGTCGTCGCTACGGCGACGACGTCCGCCTCGACTCGCGTAACCCTAAGATAGACAGGGTGGCATTGGTGTCACATGCTTGTCTCGGCGTCCGTCGTCGCTACCGCGACGTCATCCGCCTCGACTCGCGTTACCCTAAGATAGACAGGGTGGCAGTGGTGCCACGTGCTCGTCTCGGCGTCCGTCGTCGCTACAGCCATGATGTCCGCCTCGACTCGCGTTACCCTAAGATAGACAGGGTGGCAGGTGTGTCATGTGCTCG
>NW_025227178.1:26621-34185 GCF_018294505.1 Triticum aestivum | reverse complement strand
CGCCTCGACTCGCGTTGCCCTAAGATAGACAGGGTGGCAGTCGTGTCACGTGCTCGTCTCGGCGTCAGTCGTCGCTACCGCGACGACGTCCTCCTCGACTCGCGTAACCCTAAGATAGACAGGGTGGCATTGGTGTCACATGCTCGTCTCGGCGTCCGTCGTCGCTACCGCGACGTCGTCCGCCTCGACTCGCGTAACCCAAAGATAGACAGGGTGGTAATCGTGTCACGTGCTCGTCTCGGCGTCCGTCGTCGCTAACGCGACGACGTCCGCCTCGACTCGCGTTACCCTAAGATACACAGGGTGGCAGTGGTGCCATGTGCTCGTCTCGGCGTCCGTCGTCGCTACAGCCACGATGTCCGCCTCGACTCGCGTTTGAAGGAAATATGCCCTAGAGGCAATAATAAAGTATTATATATTTCCTTATATCATGATAAATGTTTATTATTCATGCTAGAATTGTATTAACCGGAAACATAATACATGTGTGAATACATAGACAAATAGAGTGTCACTAGTATGCCTGTACTTGACTAGCTCGTTAATCAAAGATGGTTATGTTTCCTAGCCATAGACATGAGTTGTCATTTGATTAACGGGATCACCTCATTAGGAGAATGACGTGATTGACATGACCCATTACGTTAGCTTAGCACCCGATCGTTTTGTATGTTGCTACGTTTTCTTCATGACTTATACATGTTCCTATGACTATGAGATTATGCAACTCCCGTTTACCGGAGGAACACTTTGTGTGCTACCAAACGTCACAACGTAACTGGGTGATTATAAAGGTGCTTTACAGGTGTCTCCAAAGGTACTTGTTGGGTTGGCGTATTTCGAGATTAGGATTTGTCACTCCGATTGTCGAAGAGGTATCTCTGGGCCCACTCGGTAATGCACATCACTATAAGCCTTGCAAGCATTGTGACTAATGAGTTAGTTACGGGATGATGTATTACGGAACGAGTAAAGAGACTTGCCGGTAACGAGATTGAACTAGGTATCGAGATACCGACGATCGAATCTCGGGCAATTAACATACCGATGACAAAGGGAACAACGTATGTTGTTATGCGGTCTGACCGATAAAGATCTTCGTAGAATATGTGGGAGCCAATATGGGCATCCAGGTCCCGCTATTGGTTATTGACCGGAGAGGTGTCTCGGTCATGTCTACATAGTTCTCGAACCCGAAGGGTCCGCACGCTTAACGTTACGATGACAGTTTTATTGAGTTTTGATGTACCGAAGGAGTTCGGAGTCCCGGATGAGATCGGGGACATGACGAGGAGTCTCGAAATGGCCGAGACGTAAAGATCGATATATTGGACGACTATATTCGGACTTCGAAAAGGTTCCGAGTGATTCGGGTATTTTTCGGAGTACCGGAGAGTTACGGGAATTCGTATTGGGCCTTAATGGGCCATACGGGGAAGGAGAGAAAGACCCCAAAGGGTGGCCGCACCCCTCCCCATGGGCTAGTCCGAATTGGACTAGGGAGGAGGGGCGCCCCCTTCCTTCTTTCTCCTTCCCCCTTCCCTTCTCCTACTCCCACAACGAAAGGAGGAGTCCTACTCCCGGTGGGAGTAGGACTCCCCCCTTTGGCGCGCCTCTTCCCTTGGCCGGCTGCCTCCTCCTTGCTCCTTTATATACGGGGGCAAGGGGGCACCCCATAGACACAACAATTGATCCTTGAGATCTCTTAGCCGTGTGCGGTGCCCCCCTCCACCAAATTACACCTCGATAATACCGTTGCGGAGCTTAGGCGAAGCCCTGCGTCGGTGGAACATCATCATCGTCACCACGCCGTCGTGCTGACGAAACTCTCCCTCAACACTCGGCTGGATTGGAGTTCGAGGGACGTCATCGAGCTGAACGTGTGTAGAACTCGGAGGTGCCGTACGTTCGGTACTTGATCGGTCGGATCGTGAAGACGTACGACTACATCAACCGCGTTGTGATAACGCTTCCGCTGTCGGTCTACGAGGGTACCTGGACAACACTCTCCCCTCTCGTTGCTATGTATCACCATGATCTTGCGTGTGCGTAGGAATTTTTTTTGAAATTACTACGTTACCCAACAGTGGTATCAGAGGCTAGCTCAATATGATGACTACTTGATAGTTTAGTGCACCATGCTTAACGGCTTAGAATCGGGACTTCAAAGACGTTTTGAACGTCATGGACCATATAAGATGTTCCAGGAGTTGAAGTTAATATTTCAAGAAAATACCCGAGTTGAGAGATATGAAGTCTCCAACAAGTTCTATAGCTAAAAGATGGAAGAGAATCGCTCAACTAGTGAGCATATGCTCAGATTGTCTGGGTACTACAATCGCTTGAATCAAGTGGGAGTTAATCTTCGAGATAAAATAGTGATTGACAGAATTCTCTAGTCACCATCACCAAGTTAGTAGAACTTCGTGATGAACTATAGTATGCAAGGGATGACGAAAGTAATTCCCGAGCTCTTCGTGATGCTGAAATCGACGAAGGTAGAAATCAAGAAAAACATCAAGTGTTGATGGTTGACGAGACCACTTCAAGTGTTGATGGTTGACAAGACCACTAGTTTCAAGAAAAGGGCAAAGGGAAGAAGGGGAACTTCAAAAGAACGGCAAGCAAGTTGCTACTCAAGTGAAGAAGCCCAAGTCTGTACCTAAGCCTGAGACTAAGTGCTTTCTACTGCAAAGGGACTGGTCACTGGAAGCGGAACTACCCCAAGAATTTGGTGGATAAGAAAGATGGCAAAGTGAACAAAGGTATATTGGATATACATGTTATTGATGTGTACTTACTAGTGTTTATAGCAACCCCTCAGTATTTGATACTGGTTCAGTTGCTAAAGAGTAGTAACTCAAAAACGGGAGTAGCAGAATAAACAGAGACTAGTAAAAGGCGAGGTGACGATGTGTTCCAAGATTGATATGATCATCATCGCACACTCCCTATACTTTCGGGATTAGTGTTGAAACTAAATAAGTGTTATTTGGTGTTTGCGTTGAGCATGAATATGATTTGATCATGTTTATTGCAATACGGTTATTCATTTAAGTTAGAGAACAATTGTTGTTCTGTTTACATGAATAAAAACCTTCTATGGTCATACACACCAACGGAAATGGTTTGTTGGATCTCGATCGTAGTGATACATATAATCATAATATTGAAGCCAAAAGATGCAAAGTTAATAATGATAGTGCAAACTATTTGTGGCACTGCCGTTTAGGTCATATTGGTGTAAAGCGCATGAAGAAACTCCATACTGATGGGATTTTGGAATCACTTGATTATGAATTACTTGATGCTTGCGAACCGTGCCTCATGGGCAAGATGACTAAAACGCCGTTCTCCGGAACTATGGAGAGAGCAACAGATTTGTTGGAAATCATACATACATATGTATGTGGTCCGATGAATATTGAGGCTCGTAGCAGGTATCATTATTTTCTGACCTTCACAGATGATTTGAGCAGATATGGGTATATCTACTTAATGAAACAGAAGTCTGAAACATTTGAAAAGTTCATATAATTTCAGAGTGAAGCGAAAATCATCGTAACAAGAAAATAAAGTTTCTACGATTTGATCGTGGAGAAGAGTATTTTAGTTACGAGTTTGGCCTTCAGTTAAAACAATGTGAAATAGTTTCACTACTCACGCCACCTGGAACACCACAGCATAATGGTGTGTCCAAACGTCATAACCGTACTTTATTGGATATAGTGCAATCTATGATGTCTCTTACCAATTTACCACTATCGTTTTGGGGTTATGCATTAGAGACAGCTACATTCACGTTAAATAGGGCACCATCAAAATCCGTTGAGACGACGCCTTATGAACTGTGGTTTGGCAAGAAACCAAAGTTGTCGTTTCTTAAAGTTTGGGGTAGCTATGCTTATGTGAAAAAGTTTCATCCTGATAAGCTCAAACCTAAATCGGAGAAATGTGTCTTCATAGGATACCCAAAGGAGACAGTTGGGTACACCTTCTATCATAGATCCGAAGGCAGGACATTCGTTGCTTAGTATGGATCCTTTCTAGAGAAGGAGTTTCTCTCGAAAGATGTGAGTGGGAGGAAAATAGAACTTGATGAGGTAACTGTACCTGCTCCCTTATTGGAAAGTAGCTCATCACAGAAATCTGTTCCTGTGACTCCTACACCAATTAGTGAGGAAGTTAATGATGATGATCATGTAACTTCAGATCAAGTTACTACCAAACCTCGTAGGTAAACCAGAGTAAGATCCGCACCAGAATGGTACGGTAATCCTATTCTGGAGGTTATGTTACTAGACCATGACGAACCTACGAACTATGAAGAAGCGATGGTGAGCCCAGATTCCCCAAAATGGCTTGAGGCCATGAAATCTGAGATGAGATCCATGTATGAGAACAAAGTGTGGACTTTGGTTGATTTGCCTGATGATCGGCAAGCCATAGAAAATAAATGGATCTTCAAGAGGAAGACGGACGCTGATAGTAGTGTTACTATCTACAAAGCTAGACTTGTCGAAAAAAGGTTTTTGACAAAGTTCAAGGTGTTGACTACGATGAGATTTTCTCACTCGCAGCGATGCTTAAGTCTGTCCGAACCATGTTAGCAATTGCCGCATTTTATGAAATATGGCAAATGGATAAACAAAGCTACATTCCTTAATGTATTTATTAAAGAAGGGTTGTATATGATGCAACCAGGAGGTTTTGTCAATCCTAAAAGTGCTAAAATATGCAAGCTCCAGCGATCCATCTATGGACTGGTGCAAGCATCTCGGAGTTGGAATATACACTTTGATAAGTTGATCAAAGGATATAGTTTTATACAGACTTGCGGTGAACCCTGTATTTACAAGAAAGTGAGTGGGAGCACTACAGCATTTCTGATAAGTATATGTGAATGACATCTTGTTGATCGGAAATAATGTAGAATTATTCTGCAAAGCATAAAGGAGTGTTTGAAAGAAGTTTTCAAAGAAAGACCTCGGTGAAGCTGTTTACATATTGAGCATCAAGATCTATAGAGATAGATGAAGACGCTTGATAAGTTTTTCAATGAGTACATACCTTAACAAGATTTTGAAGTAGTTCAAAAATAGAACAGTCAAAGAAAGAGTTCTTGCCTGTGTTACAAGGTGTGAAATTGAGTAAGACTCAAAGCCTGACCACGGCAGAAGATAGAAAGAGAATGAAAGTCATTCCCTATGCCTTGGCCATAGGTTCTATAAAGTATGCCATGCTGTGTACCAGATCTATTGTATACCCTACACTGATTTTGGCAAGGGAGTACAATAGTGATCTAGGAGTAGATCACTGGACAGCGGTCAAAATTATCCTTAGTGGAATAAGGATATGTTTCTCGATTATGGAAGTGACAAAAGGTTCGTCGTAAAGGGTTACGTCGATGCAAGTTTTGACACTAAATCTAGATGACTCTAAGTCTCGGTCTAGATACATATTGAAAGTGGGAGCAATTAGCTAGAGTAGCTCGGTGCAGAGCATTGTAGACATAGAAATTTGCAAAATACTTACGGATCTGGATGTGACAGACCCGTTGACTAAAATTATCTCACAATCAAAACATGATCACACCTTAGTACTCTTTGGGTGTTAATCACATAGCGATGTTAACTAGATTATTGACTCTAGTAAACCCTTTGAGTGTAGGTCACATAGAGATGTGAACTATGGGTGTTAATCACATGGTGATGTGAATTATTGATGTTAAATCACATGGCGATGTGAACTAGATTATTGACTCTAGTGCAAGTGGGAGACTGAAGGAAATATGCCCTAGAGGCAATAATAAAGTATTATATATTTCCTTATATCATGATAAATGTTTATTATTCATGCTAGAATTGTATTAATCGGAAACATAATACATGTGTGAATACATAGACAAATAGAGTGTCACTAGTATGCCTCTACTTGACTAGCTCGTTAATCAAAGATGGTTATGTTTCCTAGCCATAGACATGAGTTGTCATTTGATTAACGGGATCACCTCATTGGGAGAATGACGTGATTGACATGACCCATTACGTTAGCTTAGCACCTGATCGTTTTTTATGTTGCTACGCTTTCTTCATGACTTATACATGTTCCTATGACTATGAGATTATGCAACTCCCGTTTACCGGAGGAACACTTAGTGTGCTACCAAACGTCACAACGTAACTGGGTGATTATAAAGGTGCTCTACAGTTGTCTCCAAAGGTACTTGTTGGGTTGGCGTATTTCGAGA
Organism: Triticum aestivum; assembly: GCF_018294505.1. Lineage (NCBI taxonomy): Eukaryota > Viridiplantae > Streptophyta > Magnoliopsida > Poales > Poaceae > Triticum > Triticum aestivum. The sequence continues at coordinate 27,935 of NW_025227178.1, read as the reverse complement.
TTAGGATTTGTCACTCCGATTGTCGGAGAGGTATCTCTGGGCCCACTTGGTAATGCACATCACTATAAGCTTTGCAAGCATTGTGACTAATGAGTTAGTTACGGGATGAGGTATTACGGAACGAGTAAAGAGACTTGCTGGTAACGAGATTGAACTAGGTATCGAGATACCGACGATCGAATCTCGGGCAAGTAACATACCGATGACAAAGGGAACAACGTATGTTGTTATGCGGTTTGACCGATAAAGATCTTCATAGAATATGTGGGAGCCAATATGGGCATCCAGGTCCCGCTATTGGTTATTGACCGGAGAGGTGTCTCGGTCATGTCTACATAGTTCTCGAACCCGAAGGGTCCGCACGCTTAACGTTACGATGACAGTTTTATTGAGTTTTGATGTACCGAAGGAGTTCGGAGTCCCGGATGAGATCGGGGACATGACGAGGAGTCTCGAAATGGCCGAGATGTAAAGATCGATATATTGGACGACTATATTCGGACTTCGGAAAGGTTCCGAGTGATTCGGGTATTTTTCGGAGTACCGGAGAGTTACGGGAATTCGTATTGGGCCTTAATGGGCCATACGGGAAAGGAGAGAAAGACCCCAAAGGGTGGCCGCACCCCTCCCCATGGGCTAGTCCGAATTGGACTAGGGAGGAGGGGCGCCCCCTTCCTTCTTTCTCCTTCCCCCTTCCCTTCTCCTACTCCCACAACGAAAGGAGGAGTCCTACTCCCGGTGGGAGTAGGACTCCCCCCTTTGGCGCGCCTCTTCCCTTGGCCGGCTGCCTCCTCCTTGCTCCTTTATATACGGGGGCAAGGGGGCACCCCATAGACACAACAATTGATCCTTGAGATCTCTTAGCCGTGTGCGGTGCCCCCCTCCACCAAATTACACCTCGATAATACCGTTGCGGAGCTTAGGCGAAGCCCTGCGTCGGTGGAACATCATCATCGTCACCACGCCGTCGTGCTGACGAAACTCTCCCTCAACACTCGGCCGGATCGGAGTTCGAGGGACGTCATCGAGCTGAACGTGTGTAGAACTCGGAGGTGCCGTACGTTCGGTACTTGATCGGTCGGATCGTGAAGACGTACGACTACATCAACCGCGTTGTGATAACGCTTCCGCTGTCGGTCTACGAGGGTACGTGGACAACACTCTCCCCTCTCGTTGCTATGTATCACCATGATCTTGCGTGTGCGTAGGAATTTTTTTTAAATTACTATGTTACCCAACAGCGTTACCCTAAGATAGACAGGGTGGCAGGGGTGTCATGTGCTCGTCTCGGCGTCCGTCATCGCTACCACGACG
>NW_025227178.1:24843-26083 GCF_018294505.1 Triticum aestivum | reverse complement strand
GCGCGTTACCCTAAGATAGACAGGGTGGCGGTGGTGCCACGTGCTCGTCTCCGCCTCCGTCGTCGCTACAGTGACGATGTCCGCCTCGACTCGCGTTACCCTAAGATAGACAGGGTGGCCGTGATGACACGTGCTCGTCTCAGCGTCCGTCGTCGCTACCTCGACGACGTCCGCCTCGACTCGTGTTACCCTAAGATAGACAGGTTGGTGGTCGTGCCACGTGCTCGTCTCGGCGTCTGTCGTCGCTACAGTGATGATGTCCGCCTCGACTCGCGTTACCCTAAGATAGACAGGGTGGCAGTGGTGTCACGTGCTCGTCTCGGCGTCCGTTGTCGCTACCGCGATGACGTCCGCCTCGACTCGCGTTACCCTAAGATAGACAGGGTGGCAGTGGTGCCACGTGCTCGTCTCGGCGTCCGTCGTCGCTACAGCCATGAGGTCCGCCTCGACTCGCGTTACCCTAAGATAGACAGGGTGCTATTGGTGTCACATGCTCGTCTCGGCGTCCGTCTTCGCTACCGCGACGTGGTCCGCCTCGACTCGCGTTACCCTAAGATAGACATGGTGGTACTCGTGTGACGTGCTTGTCTCGGCGTCTGTCGTCGCTACCTCGACAACGTCCGCCTCGACTCGCGTAACCCTAAGATAGACACGGTGGCATTGGTGTCACGTGCTCGTCTCGGCGACCGTCCGCGCTACCTCGACAACATCCGCCTCGACTCGCGTTACCCTAAGATAGACAGGGTGGCATTCGTGTCACATGCTTGTCTCGGCATCCTTCATCGCTACCGCGATGACGTCCGCCTCGACTCGCGTTACCCTAAGATAGACAGGGTGGCATTCGTGTCACGTGCTCGACTCGTCGTCCGTCGTCGCTACCTCGACGACCTCCGCCTCGACTCGCGTTACCCTAAGATAGACAGGGTGGCATTCGTGTCACGTGCTCGTCTCGGCGACCGTCGTCTCTACAGTGTAGACGTCCGCCTCGACTCGCTTTACCCTAAGATAGACAGGGTGGCAGTCGTGGCACGTGGTCGTCTCGGCGTCCGTCGTCGCTACCGCGACGACGTCCGCCTCGACTCGCGTAACCCTAAGATAGACAGGGTGGCATTGGTGTCACATGCTCGTCTCGGCGTCCGTCGTCGCTACCGCGACGTCGTCCGCCTCGACTCGCGTTCCCTAAGATAGACAGGTTGGCAGTGGTGCCACGTGCTCGTCTCGGCGTCCGTCGTCGCTACAG
>NW_025227178.1:22651-24140 GCF_018294505.1 Triticum aestivum | reverse complement strand
CTCGCGTAACCCTAAGATACACAGGGGCGTTGGTGTCACGTGCTCGTCTCGTCGTCCGTCGTCGCTACCTCGACGACGTCCGCCTCGACTCGCGTTACCCTAAGATAGACAGGGTGGCAGTGGTGCCACGTGCTCGTCTCGGTGTCCGACGTCGCTACAGCCACGTCGTCTGCCTCGACTCGCGTTACCCTAAGATAGACAGGGTGGCAGGGGTGTCACGTGCTTGTCTCGGCGTCCGTCGTCGCTACCACGACGATGTCCGCCTCGCCTCGCGTAACCCTAAGATAGACACGGTGGCATTGGTGTCACGTGCTCGTCTCGGCGTCTGTCGTCGCTACCTCGACAACGTCCGCCTCGACTCGCGTTACCCTAAGATAGACAGGGTGGCATTCGTGTCACGTGCTCGTCTCGGCGTCCATCGTCGCTACCGCGACGACGTCCGCCTCGACTCGCGTTACTATAAGATAGCCAGGGTGGCATTCGTCTCACGTGCTCGTCTCGGCGTCCGTCGTCGCTACCGCGACGACGTACGCCTCGACTCGCGTTACCCTAAGATAGACAGGGTGGCGGTGGTGCCATGTGCTCATCTCGTCGACCGTCGTCGCTACAGTCACGACGTCCGCCTCGACTCGCGTAACCCTAAGATAGACAGGGTGGCATTGGTGTCACATGCTCGTCTCGGCGTCCGTCTTCGCTACCGCGACGTGGTCTGCCTCGACTCGCGTTACCCTAAGATAGACAGGGTGGTACTCGTGTCACGTGCTTGTCTCGGCGTCTGTCGTCGCTACCTCGACAACGTCCGCCTCGACTCGCGTTACCCTAAGATAGACAGGGTGGCATTCGTGTCACGTGCTCGCCTGGGCGTCCATCGTCGCTACCGCGAGGACGTCCGCCTCGACTCGCGTTACTATAAGATAGCCAGGGTGGCATTCGTCTCACGTGCTCGTCTCGGCGTCCGTCGTCGCTACCGCGACGACGTCCGCCTCGACTCGCGTTACCCTAAGATAGACAGCGTGGCGGTGGTGCCATGTGCTCATCTCGGCGACCGTCGTCGCTACAGTCACGACGTCCACCTCGACTCGCGTAACCCTAAGATAGACAGGGTGGCATTGGTGTCACATGCTCGTCTCGGCGTCCGTCTTCGCTACCGCGACATGATCCGCCTCGACTCGCGTTACCCTAAGATAGACAGGGTGGTACTCGTGTCACATGCTCGTCTCGGCGTCCGTCGTCGCTACCGCGATGACGTCCGCCTTGACTCGCGTTACCCTAAGATAGATAGGGTGGCAGTGGTGCCACGTGCTCGTCTCGGCGTCCGTCGGTGCTACAGCCACGACGTCCGCCTCGACTCGCGTTACCCTAAGGTAGACAGGGTTGTAGGGGTGTCACGTGCTCGTCTTGGCGTCCGTCGTCGCTTCCACGACGACGTCCGCCTCGACTCGCGTAACCCTAAGATCGACACGGTGGAATTGGTGTCGCGTACTCGTCT
>NW_025227178.1:20134-20778 GCF_018294505.1 Triticum aestivum | reverse complement strand
CGTAGCCCTAAGATAGACAGGGTGGCATTGGTGTCATGTGCTCGTCTCGGCGTCTGTCGTCGCTACCGCGACGACGTCAGCCTCAACACGAGTTACCCTAAGATAGAGAGGGGGGCATTCATGTCACGTGCTCGTCTCGGCGTCCGTTTGTCGCCACATAGACAGGGTGGCATTGGTGTCAGATGCTCGTCTCATCGTCCGTCGTCGCTACCTCGACGACGTCCGCCTCAACTCGCGTTACCCAGAGATAGACAGGGTGGCATTCGTCTCACGTGCTCCTCTCGGCATCCGTCATCGCTACCGCGACGACGTCCGCCTCGACTCGTGTTACCCTAAGATAGACAGTGTGGCATTCGTGTCACGTGCTCGTCTCGTCGTCCGTCGTCGCTACCTCGACAACGTCCGCCTCGACTCGCGTTACCCTAAGATAGACAGTGTGGCAGTGGTGTCACGTGCTCGTCTCGGCGTCCGTCGTCGCTACCGCGACGACGTCCCCCTCGACTCACGTAACCCTAAGATAGACAGGGTGGCATTCATGTCACGTGCTCGTGTCGGCGTCTGTCTGTCGCTACCGCGACGACGTCCGCCTCGACTCGCGTAACCCTAAGTTAGACAGGGTGGCATTGGTGTCACATGCTCGTCTC
>NW_025227178.1:18120-19288 GCF_018294505.1 Triticum aestivum | reverse complement strand
GGTGTCACGTGCTCGTCACGGCGTCCGTCGTCGCTACCGCGACGACGTCCGCCTCGACTCGCTTTACGCTAAGATAGAGAGGGTGGCAGTGGTGTCACATGCTCATCTAGGCATCCGACATCGCTACCGTGACGACGTCCGCCTCGACTCGCGTTACCCTAAGATAGACAGGGTGGCCATGGTGTCACGTGCTCGTCTCAGCATCCGTCGTCGCTACCGCGGCGACGTCCGCCTCGACTCGTGTTACCTTAAGATAGACAGGGTGGCAGTGGTGTCACGTGCTCGTCTCGGCGTCCGTCGTCGCTACCGCGACGACGTCCTCCTCGACTCGTGTTACCCTAAGATAGACAGGGTGGCAGTGGTGTCACGTGCTCGTCTCGACGTCCATCATCGCAACCGCGACGATGTCCGCCTCGACTCGCGTTACCCTAAGATAAACAGGGTGGCCCTGCTGTGACGTGCTCGTCTCGGCGTCCGTCGTCGCTATCGCGACGATGTGCGCCTCGACTCGCGTTACCCTAAGATAGACAGGGTGGCAAGGGTGTCACGTGCTCGTCTCGGCATCCGTCCTCGCTACCGCGACGATGTCCGCCTCGAGTCGCGTTACCCTATGATAGACAGGGTGGCAGTGGTGTCACGTGCTCGTCTCGCCGTCCATCATCGCAACCGCGACGACGTCCGCCTCGACTCGCGTTACCCTATCATAATTTTATTAAACAAAAATTAACGTAGTGAATTGAATTGATCCATAGCTTTTTGGTTGAATAGAAATGTTCATTAAATTGATCTACTATGAACAAGATTTAAAATTAATAAGAAAATTTCAAAACAAGAACATATGTATAGAAATAAACAACTTTTGAATTCATGAAATTTCCTGAAAAACAAGAACATTTTCTGAAATATCTGACATTTGAAAAAAATAGGAACATTTTTGGTGTCAATTTGACGTGACATGCTAGACCACGTCCGCCTCGACTTCTAAGACAGGGTGTCAGTGGTGTCACGTGCTCGTCTCGGCGTCCGGCGTCGCTACCGCGACGACGTCCGCCTCGACTCGCGTTACCCTAAGATATACAGGGTGGCCCTGGTGTCACGTGCTCGTCTCGGCGTCCGTCGTCGCTACCGCGACGACGTCCGCCTCGACTCGCGTGACCCTAAGATAGAC
>NW_025227178.1:15723-16430 GCF_018294505.1 Triticum aestivum | reverse complement strand
GCATTCGTGTCACGTGCTCGTCTCGGCGTCCGTCGTCGCTACAGTGTAGACGTCTGCCTCGACTCGCGTAACCCTAAGATAGAGAGGGTGGCATTGGTGTCACGTGCTCGTCTTGTCGTCCGTCGTCGCTACCTCGACGACGTCTGCCTCAACTCGCGTTACCCTGAGATAGACAGGGTGGCATTCGTGTCACGTGCTCGTCTCGGCATCCGTCGTCGCTACCGCGACGACGTCCGCCTCGACTCGCGTAACTCTAAGATAGACAGGGTGGCATTGGTGTCATGTGCTCGTCTCGGCGTCCGTCGTCGCTACCGCGACGACGTCCGCCTCGACACGAGTTGCCCTAAGATAGAGAGGGTGACATTCATGTCACGTGCTCGTCTCGGCGTCCGTCTGTCGCCACCGCGACGACGTCCGCCTCGACTAGCGTTACCCTAATATAGATAGGGTGGCGGTGGTGCCACGTGCTCGTCTCGGCGTCCGTCGTCGCTATAGTGACGATGTCCGCCTCGACTCGCGTTACCCTAAGATAGACAGGGTGGCAGTGGTGACACGTGCTCGTCTCGGCGTCCGTCGTCGCTACCGCGACGACGTCTGCCTCGACTCGCATTACCCTAAGATAGACAGGGTGGCGGTGGTGCCACGTGCTCGTCTCGGCGTCCGTCGTCGCTACAGTGACGATGTCCGCCTCGACTCGCGTTACCTTA
>NW_025227178.1:14361-15474 GCF_018294505.1 Triticum aestivum | reverse complement strand
ACTCGCGTTACCCTAAGATAGACAGGGTGGCATTCGTGTCACGTGCTCGTCTCGTCGTCCGTCGTCGCTACCACGACGACTTCCGCCTCGACTCGCGTAACACTAAGATAGACAGGGTGGCAGTGGTCTCACGTGCTCGTCTCGGCATCCGTCGTCGCTACCGCGACGACGTCCGCCTCGACTTGCGTAACACTAAGATAGACAGGGTGGCAGTGGTGTCACGTGCTCGTCTCGGCGTCCGTCGTCGCTACCGCGACGACGTCCGCCTCGACTCGCGTAACCCTAAGATAGACAGGGTGGCATTGGTGTCACATACTCGTCTCGGCGTCCGTCGTCGCTACCGCGACGTCGTCCGCCTTGACTCGCGTTACCCTAAGATAGAGAGGGTCGCAGTGGTGCCACGTGCTTGTCTCGGCGTCCGTCGTCGCTACAGCCACGATGTCCGCCTCGACTCGCGTTACCCTAAGATAGACAGGGTGGCAGGGGTGTCATGTGCTCGTCTCCGCGTCCGTCGTCGCTACCACGACGACTTCCGCCTCGACTCGCGTTACCCTAAGATAGACAGGGTGGCAGTGGTGTCACGTGCTCGTCTCTGCATCCGTCGTCGCTACCGCGACGACGTCCGCCTCGACTTGCGTATCCCTAAGATAGACAGGGGGCGTTGGTGGCACGTGCTCGTCTCGTCGTCCGTCGTCGCTACCTCGACGACGTCTGCCTCGACTTGCGTTACCCTAAGATAGACAGGGTGGCAGTGGTGCCACGTGCTTGTCTCGGCGTCCGTCGTCGCTACAGCCACGTCGTCCGCCTCGACTCGCATTACCCTAAGATAGACAGGGTGACAGGGGTGTCACGTGCTTGTCTCGGAGTCCGTCGTCGCTACCACGACGACGTCCGCCTCGACTCGCGTAACCCTAAGATAGACATGGTGGCATTGGTGTCACGTGCTCGTCTCGGCGTCCGTCCTCGCTACCTCGACAACGTCCGCCTCGACTCGCGTTACCCTAAGATAGACAGGGTGGCATTAGTGTCACGTGCTCGTCTCGGCGTCCATCGTCGCTACCGCGACGACGTCCGCCTTGACTCGCGTTACTATAAGATAGACAGGGTGTCATT
>NW_025227178.1:11768-13753 GCF_018294505.1 Triticum aestivum | reverse complement strand
CATCCGTCGTCGCTACCGCGACGACGTCCGCCTCGACTTGCGTAACCCTAAGATAGACAGGGGGCGTTGGTGGCACGTGCTCGTCTCGTCGTCCGTCGTCGCTACCTCGACGACGTCTGCCTCGACTTGCGTTACCCTAAGATAGACAGGGTGGCAGTGGTGCCACGTGCTTGTCTCGGGGTCCGTCGTCGCTACAGCCACGTCGTCCGCCTCGACTCGCGTTACCCTAAGATAGACAGGGTGACAGGGGTGTCACGTGCTTGTCTCGGAGTCCGTCGTCGCTACCACGACGACGTCTGCCTCGACTCACGTAACCCTAAGATAGACATGGTGGCATTGGTGTCACGTGCTCGTCTCGGCGTCCGTCCTCGCTACCTCGACAACGTCCGCCTCGACTCGCGTTACCCTAAGATAGACAGGGTGGCATTAGTGTCACGTGCTCGTCTCGGCGTCCATCGTTGCTACCGCGACGACGTCCGCCTTGACTCGCGTTACTATAAGATAGACAGGGTGGCATTCGTGTCACGTGCTCGTCTCGACTCGCGTTACCCTAAGATAGACAGGGTGGCATTCATGTCACGTGCTCGTCTCGACGTCCGTCTGTCACCACCGCGACGACGTCCGCCTCGACTCGCGTTGCCCTAAGATAGATAGGTTGGCGGTGGTGCCACGTGCTCGTCTCGGCGTCCGCCGTCGCTACAGTGACGATGTCCGCCTCGACTCGCGTTAACCTAAGATAGACAGGGTGGCAGTGGCGACACGTGCTCGTCTCGGCGTCCGTCGTCGGTACCGCGACGACGTCCGCCTCGACTCGCGTTACCCTAAGATAGATAGGGTGGCGGTGGTGCCACGTGCTCGTCTCGGCGTCCGTCGTCGCTACAGTGACGATGTCCGCCTCGACTCGCGTTACCCTAAGATAGACAGGGTGGCAGTGGTGTCACGTGCTCGTCTCGGCGTCCGTCGTCGCTACAGCCATGACGTCCGCCTCGACTCGCGTTACCCTAAGATAGACAGAGTGGCAGGGGTGTCACGCGCTCGTCTCAGCGTCCGTTGTCGCCACCACGACGACGTCCGCCTCGACTTGCGTAACCCTAAGATAGACACGGTGGCATTGGTGTCACGTGCTCGTCTCGGCGTCCGTCCGCGCTACCTCGAGAACGTCCGCCTCGACTCGCGTTACCCTAAGAAAGATAGGGTGGCATTCGTGTCACGTGCTCGTCTCGGCATCCATCATCGCTACCGCGACGACATCCGCCTCGACTCGCGTTACCATAAGATAGACATGGTGGCATTCGTGTCACGTGCTCGTCTCGATGTCAGTCGTCGCTACCGCGACGACGTCCGCCTCGACTCGCGTTACCCTAAGATAGACAGGGTGGCGGTGGTGCCACGTGCTCATCTCGGCATCCATCGTCGCTACAGTGACGACGTCCGCCACGACTCACGTAACCCTAAGATAGACAGGGTGGCATTGGTGTCTCGTGCTCGTCTCGTCGTCCGTCGTCGCTACCTCGACGACGTCCGCCTCAACTTGCTTTACCCTGAGATAGACAGGGTGGCATTCGTGTCACGTGCTCATCTCGGCATCCGTCATCGCTACCGCGACGACGTCCGCCTCGACTCGCGTTACCCTAAGATAGACATGGTGGCATTCGTGTCACGTGCTTGTCTCGTCGTCCGTCGTCGCTACCTCGACGACGTCCGCCTGGACTCGCGTTACCCTAAGATAGACAGGGTGGCAGTGGTGTCACATGCTCGTCTCGTCGTCCGTCATCGCTACCTCGACGACGTCCGCCTTGACTCGCGTTACCCTAAGATAGACAGGGTGGCAGTGGTGCCACGTGCTCGTCTCGGCGTCCATCGTCGCTACAGCCACGATGTCCGCCTCGACTCGCGTTACCCTAAGATAGACAGGGTGGCAGGGGTGTCATGTGCTCGTCTCAGCGTCCGTCGTCGCTACCACGACGACGTCCGCCTCGACTCAC
>NW_025227178.1:10988-11758 GCF_018294505.1 Triticum aestivum | reverse complement strand
GACTCGCGTTACCCTAAGATAGACAGGGTGGCAGTGGTGTCACGTGCTCATCTCTGCGTCCGTCGTCGCTACCGCGACGACGTCCGCCTCGACTTGCGTAACCCTAAGATAGACAGGGGCGTTGGTGTCACGTGCTCGTCTCGTCGTCCGTCGTCGCTACCTAGACGACGTCTGCCTCGACTCGCGTTACCCTAAGATAGACAGGGTGGCAGTGGTGCCACGTGCTCGTCTCAGCGTCCATCGTCGCCACCACGACGACGTCCGCCTCGACTCGCGTAACCGTAAGATAGACACGGTGGCATTGGTGTCACGTGCTCGTCTCGGCGTCCGTCCGCGCTACCTCGACAACGTCCGCCTCGACTCGCGTTACCCTAAGATAGATAGGGTGGCATTCGTGTCACGTGCTCGTCTCGGCATCCATCATCGCTACCGCGACGACGTCCGCCTCGACTCGCGTTACCATAAGATAGACAGGGTGGCATTCGTGTCACGTGCTCGTCTCGCCGTCCGTCATCGCAACCGCGACGACGTCCACCTCGACTCGCGTTACACTAAGATAGACAGGGTGGCGGTGGTGCCACGTGCTCATCTCAGCGTCCATCGTCGCTACAGTGACGACGTCCGCCACGACTCACGTAACACTAACATAGACAGGGTGGCATTGGTGTCACATGCTCGTCTCGTCGTCCATCGTCGCTACCTCGACGACGACCGCCTCAACTCGCGTTACCCTGAGATAGACAGGGTGGCATTCGTGTCCCGTGCTCGTC
>NW_025227178.1:8797-9365 GCF_018294505.1 Triticum aestivum | reverse complement strand
GCGTAACCCTAAGATAGACACGGTGGCATTGGTGTCACGTGCTCGTCTCGGCGTCCGTCCGCGCTACCTCGACAACGTCCGCCTCGACTTTCGTTACCCTAAGAAAGATAGGGTGGCATTCGTGTCACGTGCTCGTCTCGGCATCCATCATCGCTACCGCGACGACATCCGCCTCGACTCGCGTTACCATAAGATAGACATGGTGGCATTCGTGTCACGTGCTCGTCTCGATGTCCGTCGTCGCTACCCCGACTACGTCCGCCTCGACTCGCGTTACCCTAAGATAGACAGGGTGGCGGTGGTGCCACGTGCTCATCTCGGCATCCATCGTCGCTACAATGACGACGTCCGCCACGACTCACATAACCCTAAGATAGACAGGGTGGCATTGGTGTCACGTGCTCGTCTCGTCGTCCGTCGTCGCTACCTCGACGACGTCCGCCTCAACTCGCGTTACCCTGAGATAGACAGGGTGGCATTCGTGTCCCGTGCTCGTCTCGGCATCCGTCATCGCTACCGCGATGACGTCCGCCTCGACTCGCGTTACCCTAAGATAGACAGGGTGGCA
>NW_025227178.1:8031-8787 GCF_018294505.1 Triticum aestivum | reverse complement strand
CGTCTCGGCGTCCGTCTGTCGCCACCGCGACGACGTCCGCCTCGACTAGCGTTACCCTAAGATAGATAGGGTGGCGGTGGTGCCACGTGCTCGTCTCGGCCTCCGTCGTCGCTACAGTGACGATGTCCGCCTCGACTCGCGTTACCCTAAGATAGACAGGGTGGCGGTGGTGCCACGTGCTCGTCTCGGCGTCCGTCGTCGCTACAGTGACGATGTCCGCCGCGACTCGCGTTACCTTAAGATAGACAGGGTGGCCGTGGTGTCACGTGCTCGTCTCGGCGTCAATCGTCGCTACCGCGACGACGTCCGCCTCGACTCGCGTTACCCTAAGATGGACAGGGTGGCAGTGGTGCCACGTGCTCGTCTCGGCGTCCGTCGTCGCTACAGCCACGACGTCCGCCTCGACTCGCGTTACCCTAAGATAGATAGGGTGGCAGGGGTGTCACCCGCTCGTCTCAGCATCCGTCGTCGCCACCACGACGACGTCCGCCTCGACTCGCGTAACCGTAAGATAGACACGGTGGCATTGGTGTCACGTGCTCGTCTCGGCGTCCGTCCGCGCTACCTCGACAACGTCCGCCTCGACTCGCGTTACCCTAAGATAGATAGGGTGGCATTCGTGTCACGTGCTCGTCTCGGCATCCATCATCGCTACCGCGACGACGTCCGCCTCGACTCGCGTTACCATAAGATAGACAGGGTGGCATTCGTGTCACGTGCTCGTCTCGCCGTGCGTCATCGCAACCGCGACGACGT
>NW_025227178.1:6781-7894 GCF_018294505.1 Triticum aestivum | reverse complement strand
ACTCGCGTTACCCTAAGATAGACAGGGTGGCATTCGTGTCACGTGCTCGTCTCGTCGTCCGTCGTCGCTACCACGACGACTTCCGCCTCGACTCGCGTAACACTAAGATAGACAGGGTGGCAGTGGTCTCACGTGCTCGTCTCGGCATCCGTCGTCGCTACCGCGACGACGTCCGCCTCGACTTGCGTAACACTAAGATAGACAGGGTGGCAGTGGTGTCACGTGCTCGTCTCGGCGTCCGTCGTCGCTACCGCGACGACGTCCGCCTCGACTCGCGTAACCCTAAGATAGACAGGGTGGCATTGGTGTCACATACTCGTCTCGGCGTCCGTCGTCGCTACCGCGACGTCGTCCGCCTTGACTCGCGTTACCCTAAGATAGAGAGGGTCGCAGTGGTGCCACGTGCTTGTCTCGGCGTCCGTCGTCGCTACAGCCACGATGTCCGCCTCGACTCGCGTTACCCTAAGATAGACAGGGTGGCAGGGGTGTCATGTGCTCGTCTCCGCGTCCGTCGTCGCTACCACGACGACTTCCGCCTCGACTCGCGTTACCCTAAGATAGACAGGGTGGCAGTGGTGTCACGTGCTCGTCTCTGCATCCGTCGTCGCTACCGCGACGACGTCCGCCTCGACTTGCGTATCCCTAAGATAGACAGGGGGCGTTGGTGGCACGTGCTCGTCTCGTCGTCCGTCGTCGCTACCTCGACGACGTCTGCCTCGACTTGCGTTACCCTAAGATAGACAGGGTGGCAGTGGTGCCACGTGCTTGTCTCGGCGTCCGTCGTCGCTACAGCCACGTCGTCCGCCTCGACTCGCATTACCCTAAGATAGACAGGGTGACAGGGGTGTCACGTGCTTGTCTCGGAGTCCGTCGTCGCTACCACGACGACGTCCGCCTCGACTCGCGTAACCCTAAGATAGACATGGTGGCATTGGTGTCACGTGCTCGTCTCGGCGTCCGTCCTCGCTACCTCGACAACGTCCGCCTCGACTCGCGTTACCCTAAGATAGACAGGGTGGCATTAGTGTCACGTGCTCGTCTCGGCGTCCATCGTCGCTACCGCGACGACGTCCGCCTTGACTCGCGTTACTATAAGATAGACAGGGTGTCATT
>NW_025227178.1:4043-6028 GCF_018294505.1 Triticum aestivum | reverse complement strand
CATCCGTCGTCGCTACCGCGACGACGTCCGCCTCGACTTGCGTAACCCTAAGATAGACAGGGGGCGTTGGTGGCACGTGCTCGTCTCGTCGTCCGTCGTCGCTACCTCGACGACGTCTGCCTCGACTTGCGTTACCCTAAGATAGACAGGGTGGCAGTGGTGCCACGTGCTTGTCTCGGGGTCCGTCGTCGCTACAGCCACGTCGTCCGCCTCGACTCGCGTTACCCTAAGATAGACAGGGTGACAGGGGTGTCACGTGCTTGTCTCGGAGTCCGTCGTCGCTACCACGACGACGTCTGCCTCGACTCACGTAACCCTAAGATAGACATGGTGGCATTGGTGTCACGTGCTCGTCTCGGCGTCCGTCCTCGCTACCTCGACAACGTCCGCCTCGACTCGCGTTACCCTAAGATAGACAGGGTGGCATTAGTGTCACGTGCTCGTCTCGGCGTCCATCGTTGCTACCGCGACGACGTCCGCCTTGACTCGCGTTACTATAAGATAGACAGGGTGGCATTCGTGTCACGTGCTCGTCTCGACTCGCGTTACCCTAAGATAGACAGGGTGGCATTCATGTCACGTGCTCGTCTCGACGTCCGTCTGTCACCACCGCGACGACGTCCGCCTCGACTCGCGTTGCCCTAAGATAGATAGGTTGGCGGTGGTGCCACGTGCTCGTCTCGGCGTCCGCCGTCGCTACAGTGACGATGTCCGCCTCGACTCGCGTTAACCTAAGATAGACAGGGTGGCAGTGGCGACACGTGCTCGTCTCGGCGTCCGTCGTCGGTACCGCGACGACGTCCGCCTCGACTCGCGTTACCCTAAGATAGATAGGGTGGCGGTGGTGCCACGTGCTCGTCTCGGCGTCCGTCGTCGCTACAGTGACGATGTCCGCCTCGACTCGCGTTACCCTAAGATAGACAGGGTGGCAGTGGTGTCACGTGCTCGTCTCGGCGTCCGTCGTCGCTACAGCCATGACGTCCGCCTCGACTCGCGTTACCCTAAGATAGACAGAGTGGCAGGGGTGTCACGCGCTCGTCTCAGCGTCCGTTGTCGCCACCACGACGACGTCCGCCTCGACTTGCGTAACCCTAAGATAGACACGGTGGCATTGGTGTCACGTGCTCGTCTCGGCGTCCGTCCGCGCTACCTCGAGAACGTCCGCCTCGACTCGCGTTACCCTAAGAAAGATAGGGTGGCATTCGTGTCACGTGCTCGTCTCGGCATCCATCATCGCTACCGCGACGACATCCGCCTCGACTCGCGTTACCATAAGATAGACATGGTGGCATTCGTGTCACGTGCTCGTCTCGATGTCAGTCGTCGCTACCGCGACGACGTCCGCCTCGACTCGCGTTACCCTAAGATAGACAGGGTGGCGGTGGTGCCACGTGCTCATCTCGGCATCCATCGTCGCTACAGTGACGACGTCCGCCACGACTCACGTAACCCTAAGATAGACAGGGTGGCATTGGTGTCTCGTGCTCGTCTCGTCGTCCGTCGTCGCTACCTCGACGACGTCCGCCTCAACTTGCTTTACCCTGAGATAGACAGGGTGGCATTCGTGTCACGTGCTCATCTCGGCATCCGTCATCGCTACCGCGACGACGTCCGCCTCGACTCGCGTTACCCTAAGATAGACATGGTGGCATTCGTGTCACGTGCTTGTCTCGTCGTCCGTCGTCGCTACCTCGACGACGTCCGCCTGGACTCGCGTTACCCTAAGATAGACAGGGTGGCAGTGGTGTCACATGCTCGTCTCGTCGTCCGTCATCGCTACCTCGACGACGTCCGCCTTGACTCGCGTTACCCTAAGATAGACAGGGTGGCAGTGGTGCCACGTGCTCGTCTCGGCGTCCATCGTCGCTACAGCCACGATGTCCGCCTCGACTCGCGTTACCCTAAGATAGACAGGGTGGCAGGGGTGTCATGTGCTCGTCTCAGCGTCCGTCGTCGCTACCACGACGACGTCCGCCTCGACTCAC
>NW_025227178.1:3263-4033 GCF_018294505.1 Triticum aestivum | reverse complement strand
GACTCGCGTTACCCTAAGATAGACAGGGTGGCAGTGGTGTCACGTGCTCATCTCTGCGTCCGTCGTCGCTACCGCGACGACGTCCGCCTCGACTTGCGTAACCCTAAGATAGACAGGGGCGTTGGTGTCACGTGCTCGTCTCGTCGTCCGTCGTCGCTACCTAGACGACGTCTGCCTCGACTCGCGTTACCCTAAGATAGACAGGGTGGCAGTGGTGCCACGTGCTCGTCTCAGCGTCCATCGTCGCCACCACGACGACGTCCGCCTCGACTCGCGTAACCGTAAGATAGACACGGTGGCATTGGTGTCACGTGCTCGTCTCGGCGTCCGTCCGCGCTACCTCGACAACGTCCGCCTCGACTCGCGTTACCCTAAGATAGATAGGGTGGCATTCGTGTCACGTGCTCGTCTCGGCATCCATCATCGCTACCGCGACGACGTCCGCCTCGACTCGCGTTACCATAAGATAGACAGGGTGGCATTCGTGTCACGTGCTCGTCTCGCCGTCCGTCATCGCAACCGCGACGACGTCCACCTCGACTCGCGTTACACTAAGATAGACAGGGTGGCGGTGGTGCCACGTGCTCATCTCAGCGTCCATCGTCGCTACAGTGACGACGTCCGCCACGACTCACGTAACACTAACATAGACAGGGTGGCATTGGTGTCACATGCTCGTCTCGTCGTCCATCGTCGCTACCTCGACGACGACCGCCTCAACTCGCGTTACCCTGAGATAGACAGGGTGGCATTCGTGTCCCGTGCTCGTC
>NW_025227178.1:0-1052 GCF_018294505.1 Triticum aestivum | reverse complement strand
GACAGAGTGGTAGGGGTGTCACGCGCTCGTCTCAGCGTCCGTCGTCGCCACCACGACGACGTACGCCTAGACTCGCGTAACCCTAAGATAGACACGGTGGCATTGGTGTCACGTGCTCGTCTCGGCGTCCGTCCGCGCTACCTCGACAACGTCCGCCTCGACTCGCGTTACCCTAAGAAAGATAGGGTGGCATTCGTGTCACGTGCTCGTCTCGGCATCCATCATCGCTACCGCGACGACATCCGCCTCGATTCGCGTTACCATAAGATAGACATGGTGGCATACGTGTCACGTGCTCGTCTCGATGTCTGTCGTCGCTACCGCGACGACGTCCGCCTCGACTCGCGTTACCCTAAGATAGACAAGGTGGCGGTGGTGCCACGTGCTCATCTCGGCATCCATCGTCGCTACAGTGAGGACGTCCGCCACGACTCACGTAACCCTAAGATAGACAGGGTGGCATTGGTGTCTCGTGCTCGTCTCGTCGTCCGTTGTCGCTACCTCGACGACGTCCGCCTCAACTCGCTTTACCCTGAGATAGACAGGGTGGCATTCGTGTCACGTGCTCATCTCGCCATCCGTCATCGCTACCGCGACGACGTCCGCCTCGACTCGCGTTACCCTAAGATAGACATGGTGGCATTCGTGTCACGTGCTCGTCTCGTCGTCCGTCGTCGCTACCTCGACGACGTCCGCCTGGACTCGCGTTACCCTAAGATAGACAGGGTGGCAGTGGTGTCACATGCTCGTCTCGTCGTCCGTCATCGCTACCTCGACGACGTCCGCCTCGACTCGCGTAACCATAAGATAGACAGGGTGGCATTGGTGTCACATGCTCGTCTCGGCGTCCGTCGTCGCTACCGCGACGTCGTCCGCCTTGACTCGCGTTACCCTAAGATAGACAGGGTGGCAGTGGTGCCACGTGCTCGTCTCGGCGTCCATCGTCGCTACAGCCACGATGTCCGCCTCGACTCAAGTTACCCTAAGATAGACAGGGTGGCAGGGGTGTCATGTGCTCGTCTCGGCGTCCGTCGTCGCTACCACGACGACGT
>NW_025227177.1:85392-86006 GCF_018294505.1 Triticum aestivum | reverse complement strand
TCGCTACAGCCACGATGTCCGCCTCGACTCACGTTACCCTAAGATAGACAGGGTGGCAGGGGTGTCATGTGCTCGTCTCGGCGTCCGTCGTCGCCACCACGACGACGTCCGCCTCGACTCGCGTAACCGTAAGATAGACACGGTGGCATTGGTGTCACGTGCTCGTCTCGGCGTCCGTCCGCGCTACCTCGACAACGTCCGCCTCGACTCGCGTTACCCTAAGATAGACAGGGTGGCGGTGGTGCCACGTGCTCATCTCGGCGTCCATCGTCGCTATAGTGACGACGTCCGCCACGACTCACGTAACCCTAAGATAGACATGGTGGCATTGGTGTCACATGCTCGTCTCGTCGTCCGTCGTCGCTACCTCGACGACGTCCGCCTCGACTCGCGTTACCCTAAGATAGACAGGGTGACAGGGGTGTCACGTGCTTGTCTCGGAGTCCGTCGTCGCTACCACGACGACGTCCGCCTCCACTCGCGTTACCCTAAGATAGACAGGGTGGCATTCGTGTCACGTGCTCGTCTCGTCGTCCGTCGTCGCTACCACGACGACTTCCGCCTCGACTCGCGTAACACTAAGATAGACAGGGTGGCAGGGGTGTCACGTGCTC
>NW_025227177.1:84269-85382 GCF_018294505.1 Triticum aestivum | reverse complement strand
ACTCGCGTTACCCTAAGATAGACAGGGTGGCATTCGTGTCACGTGCTCGTCTCGTCGTCCGTCGTCGCTACCACGACGACTTCCGCCTCGACTCGCGTAACACTAAGATAGACAGGGTGGCAGTGGTCTCACGTGCTCGTCTCGGCATCCGTCGTCGCTACCGCGACGACGTCCGCCTCGACTTGCGTAACACTAAGATAGACAGGGTGGCAGTGGTGTCACGTGCTCGTCTCGGCGTCCGTCGTCGCTACCGCGACGACGTCCGCCTCGACTCGCGTAACCCTAAGATAGACAGGGTGGCATTGGTGTCACATACTCGTCTCGGCGTCCGTCGTCGCTACCGCGACGTCGTCCGCCTTGACTCGCGTTACCCTAAGATAGAGAGGGTCGCAGTGGTGCCACGTGCTTGTCTCGGCGTCCGTCGTCGCTACAGCCACGATGTCCGCCTCGACTCGCGTTACCCTAAGATAGACAGGGTGGCAGGGGTGTCATGTGCTCGTCTCCGCGTCCGTCGTCGCTACCACGACGACTTCCGCCTCGACTCGCGTTACCCTAAGATAGACAGGGTGGCAGTGGTGTCACGTGCTCGTCTCTGCATCCGTCGTCGCTACCGCGACGACGTCCGCCTCGACTTGCGTATCCCTAAGATAGACAGGGGGCGTTGGTGGCACGTGCTCGTCTCGTCGTCCGTCGTCGCTACCTCGACGACGTCTGCCTCGACTTGCGTTACCCTAAGATAGACAGGGTGGCAGTGGTGCCACGTGCTTGTCTCGGCGTCCGTCGTCGCTACAGCCACGTCGTCCGCCTCGACTCGCATTACCCTAAGATAGACAGGGTGACAGGGGTGTCACGTGCTTGTCTCGGAGTCCGTCGTCGCTACCACGACGACGTCCGCCTCGACTCGCGTAACCCTAAGATAGACATGGTGGCATTGGTGTCACGTGCTCGTCTCGGCGTCCGTCCTCGCTACCTCGACAACGTCCGCCTCGACTCGCGTTACCCTAAGATAGACAGGGTGGCATTAGTGTCACGTGCTCGTCTCGGCGTCCATCGTCGCTACCGCGACGACGTCCGCCTTGACTCGCGTTACTATAAGATAGACAGGGTGTCATT
>NW_025227177.1:80663-81237 GCF_018294505.1 Triticum aestivum | reverse complement strand
GCGTAACCGTAAGATAGACACGGTGGCATTGGTGTCACGTGCTCGTCTCGGCGTCCGTTGTCGCTATAGGGACGACGTCCGCCTCGACTCGCGTTACCCTAAGATAGACAGGGTGGCGGTGGTGCCACGTGCTCATCTCGGCGTCCATCGTCGCTACAGTGACGACGTCCGCCACGACTCACGTAACCCTAAGATAGACAGGGTGGCATTGGTGTCACATGCTCGTCTCGTCGTCCGTCGTCGCTACCTCGACGACGTTCGCCTCAACTCGCGTTACCCTGAGATAGACAGGGTGGCATTCGTGTCACGTGCTCGTCTCGGCATCCGTCATCGCTACCGCGACGACGTCCGCCTCCACTCGCGTTACCCTAAGATAGACAGGGTGGCATTCGTGTCACGTGCTCATCTCGTCGTCCGTCGTCGCTACCACGACGACTTCCGCCTCGACTCGCGTAACACTAAGATAGACAGGGTGGCAGTGGTGTCACGTGCTCGTCTCGGCGTCCGTCGTCGCTACCGCGACGACGTCCGCCTCGACTTGCGTAACACTAAGATAGACAGGGTGGCAGTGGTG
>NW_025227177.1:77892-78897 GCF_018294505.1 Triticum aestivum | reverse complement strand
ACAGAGTGGCAGGGGTGTCACGCGCTCGTCTCAGCGTCCGTCGTCGCCACCACGACGACGTCCGCCTCGACTCGCGTAACCCTAAGATAGACACGGTGGCATTGGTGTCACGTGCTCGTCTCGGCGTCCGTCCGCGCTACCTCGACAACGTCCGCCTCGACTTGCGTTACCCTAAGAAAGATAGGGTGGCATTCGTGTCACGTGCTCGTCTCGGCATCCATCATCGCTACCGCGACGACATCCGCCTCGACTCGCGTTACCATAAGATAGACATGGTGGCATTCGTGTCACGTGCTCGTCTCGATGTCCGTCGTCGCTACCGCGACTACGTCCGCCTCGACTCGCGTTACCCTAAGATATACAGGGTGGCGGTGGTGCCACGTGCTCATCTCGGCATCCATCGTCGCTACAGTGACGACGTCCGCCACGACTCACATAACCCTAAGATAGACAGGGTGGCATTGGTGTCACGTGCTCGTCTCGTCGTCCGTCGTCGCTACCTCGACGACGTCCGCCTCAACTCGCTTTACCCTGAGATAGACAGGGTGGCATTCGTGTAACGTGCTCATCTCGGCATCCATCATCGCTACCGCGACGACGTCCGCCTCGACTCGCGTTACCCTAAGATAGACATGGTGGCATTCGTGTCACGTGCTCGTCTCGTCGTCCGTCGTCGCTACCTCGACGACGTCCGCCTCGACTCGCGTTACCCTAAGATAGACAGGGTGGCAGTGGTGTCACATGCTCGTCTCGTCGTCCGTCATCGCTACCTCGACGACGTCCGCCTCGACTCGCATAACCATAAGATAGACAGGGTGGCATTGGTGTCACATGCTCGTCTCGGCGTCCGTCGTCGCTACCGCGACGTCGTCCGCCTTGACTAGCGTTACCCTAAGATAGACAGGGTGGCAGTGGTGCCACGTGCTCGTCTCGGCGTCCATCGTCGCTACAGCCACGATGTCCGCCTCGACTCGCGTTACCCTAAGATAGATAGGTGGCAGGGGT
>NW_025227177.1:75159-76047 GCF_018294505.1 Triticum aestivum | reverse complement strand
CGACTCGCGTTACTATAAGATAGACAGGGTGGCATTCGTGTCACGTGCTCGTCTCGACTCGCGTTACCCTAAGATAGACAGGGTGGCGGTGGTGCCACGTGCTCATCTCCTTGACCGTCGTCGCTACAGTCACGACGTCCGCCTCGACTAGCTTTACCCTAAGATAGACAGGGTGGCATTCGTGTCACGTGCTCGTCTCGGCGTCCGTCGTCGCTACAGTATAGACGTTCGCCTCGACTCGCGTTACCCTATGATAGATAGGGTGGCAGTGGTGTCACGTGCTCGTCTCGGCGTCCGAAGTCGCTACCGCAACGATGTCCGCCTCGACTCGCGTAACCCTAAGATAGACAGGGTGGCATTGGTGTCACATGCTCGTCTCGGCATCCGTCGTCGCTACCGCGACGTCGTCCGCCTCGACAAGCATTACCCTAAGATAGACAGGGTGGTACTCGTGTCACGTGCTCGTCTCGGCGTCTGTCGTCGCTACCGCAACGACGTCCGCCTCGACTCGCGTTACCCTAAGATAGACAGGGTGGCAGTGGTGCCACGTGCTCGTCTCGGCGTCCGTCGTCGCTACAGCCACGATGTCCGCCTCGACTCGCGTTACCCTAAGATAGACAGGGTGGCAGGGGTGTCATGTGCTTGTCTCAACGTCCGTCGTCGCTACCACGACGACGTCCGCCTCGACTCGCGTAAACCTCAGATAGACAGGGTGGCAGTGGTGTCACGTGCTCGTCTCGGCGTCCGTCGTCGCTACATTGACGATGTCCGCCTCGACTCGCGTTACCCTAAGATAGACAGGGTGGAAGTGGTGTCACATTCTCGTCTCGGCGTCCGTCGTCGCTACCCTGACGACGTCCGCCTCGACTTGCGTAACCCTAAGATAGA
>NW_025227177.1:74287-75149 GCF_018294505.1 Triticum aestivum | reverse complement strand
GTGGTGTCACGTGCTCGTCTCGGCGTCCATCATCGCTACCGCGACGACGTCCGCCTCGACTCGCGTTACGCTAAGACAGGATGGCAGTGGTGTCACGTGCTCGTCTTGGCGTCCGTCGTCGCTACCGCGACGACGTCCGCCTCGACTCGCGTTACCCTAAGATAGACAGGGTGACAATGGTGTCACATGCTTGTCTCGGCGTCCATCATCGCTACCGCGACGACGTCCGCCTCGACTCGCGATACGCTAAGACAGGATGACAATGATGTCACATGCACGTCTTGGCGTCCATCGTCGCTACCTCGACGACGTCCGCCTCGACTCGCGTTACCCTAAGATAGACAGGGTGGCAGTGGTGTCACGTGCTCGTCTCGGCGTCCGTGGTCGCTACCGCGACGACGTCCACCTCGACTCGCGTTACGCTAAGACAGGATGGCAGTGATGTGATAGAGGCAAAGGTGTCCCGTCTTTCGATGAGATGATGAATATCGCTTTGATGGAAGTCGACTTTGACGATCCGACTACGAACGTGCGAGGACGTCGCGCCTTAGCAATCGCTAAACCAACTCCGAGAGGTTATCGACCACGCCGGAGCACGATCAACCTGACCACGAGGGTCTGTTTCCTGCGAGCAAACGAAGAACAGGCAAGAAACTGAGATTGCAATCTGGATATTGCGAATATAAGATGAAAGCTTTATTGATCAAGGTGGGGTTCTGTGACGCCTTTGTCTGGTCGCTGAACACAAACGAAGTACGCGAAGTTGCAGCTATGGCGAACTTTTAATCTAAACAAAACCCAAAGTCTAAACGACGCCCTAAGGGCTGTATATATGGAGGAAGAGGGGGGAATTTCGTGGCCC
>NW_025227177.1:73722-74277 GCF_018294505.1 Triticum aestivum | reverse complement strand
CCTCAGATAGACAGGGTGGCAGTGGTGTCACGTGCTCGTCTCGGCGTCCGTCGTCGCTACATTGACGATGTCCGCCTCGACTCGCGTTACCCTAAGATAGACAGGGTGGAAGTGGTGTCACATTCTCGTCTCGGCGTCCGTCGTCGCTACCCTGACGACGTCCGCCTCGACTTGCGTAACCCTAAGATAGACAGGGTGGCATTCATGTCACGTGCTCATCTCGGCGTCCGTCTGTCGCGGTAGCTACCGCGACGACGTCCGCCTCGACTCGCGTTAACCTAAGATAAACAGGGTGGCATTGGTGTGACGTGCTCGTCTCGGCGTCCATCATCGCTACCTCGACGACGTCCGCCTCGACTCGCGTTACCCTAAGATAGACAGGGTGGCATTCGTGTCACGTGCTCGTCTCGGCGTCCGTCGTCGCTACCGCGACGACGTCCGCCTCGACTCGAGTTACCCTAAGATAGACAGGGTAGCATTCATGTCACGTGCTCGTCTCGGCGTCCGTCTATCTCTACCGCGACGACGTCCGCCTCGACTCGCATTACCCTAAGA
>NW_025227177.1:71727-73712 GCF_018294505.1 Triticum aestivum | reverse complement strand
CATCCGTCGTCGCTACCGCGACGACGTCCGCCTCGACTTGCGTAACCCTAAGATAGACAGGGGGCGTTGGTGGCACGTGCTCGTCTCGTCGTCCGTCGTCGCTACCTCGACGACGTCTGCCTCGACTTGCGTTACCCTAAGATAGACAGGGTGGCAGTGGTGCCACGTGCTTGTCTCGGGGTCCGTCGTCGCTACAGCCACGTCGTCCGCCTCGACTCGCGTTACCCTAAGATAGACAGGGTGACAGGGGTGTCACGTGCTTGTCTCGGAGTCCGTCGTCGCTACCACGACGACGTCTGCCTCGACTCACGTAACCCTAAGATAGACATGGTGGCATTGGTGTCACGTGCTCGTCTCGGCGTCCGTCCTCGCTACCTCGACAACGTCCGCCTCGACTCGCGTTACCCTAAGATAGACAGGGTGGCATTAGTGTCACGTGCTCGTCTCGGCGTCCATCGTTGCTACCGCGACGACGTCCGCCTTGACTCGCGTTACTATAAGATAGACAGGGTGGCATTCGTGTCACGTGCTCGTCTCGACTCGCGTTACCCTAAGATAGACAGGGTGGCATTCATGTCACGTGCTCGTCTCGACGTCCGTCTGTCACCACCGCGACGACGTCCGCCTCGACTCGCGTTGCCCTAAGATAGATAGGTTGGCGGTGGTGCCACGTGCTCGTCTCGGCGTCCGCCGTCGCTACAGTGACGATGTCCGCCTCGACTCGCGTTAACCTAAGATAGACAGGGTGGCAGTGGCGACACGTGCTCGTCTCGGCGTCCGTCGTCGGTACCGCGACGACGTCCGCCTCGACTCGCGTTACCCTAAGATAGATAGGGTGGCGGTGGTGCCACGTGCTCGTCTCGGCGTCCGTCGTCGCTACAGTGACGATGTCCGCCTCGACTCGCGTTACCCTAAGATAGACAGGGTGGCAGTGGTGTCACGTGCTCGTCTCGGCGTCCGTCGTCGCTACAGCCATGACGTCCGCCTCGACTCGCGTTACCCTAAGATAGACAGAGTGGCAGGGGTGTCACGCGCTCGTCTCAGCGTCCGTTGTCGCCACCACGACGACGTCCGCCTCGACTTGCGTAACCCTAAGATAGACACGGTGGCATTGGTGTCACGTGCTCGTCTCGGCGTCCGTCCGCGCTACCTCGAGAACGTCCGCCTCGACTCGCGTTACCCTAAGAAAGATAGGGTGGCATTCGTGTCACGTGCTCGTCTCGGCATCCATCATCGCTACCGCGACGACATCCGCCTCGACTCGCGTTACCATAAGATAGACATGGTGGCATTCGTGTCACGTGCTCGTCTCGATGTCAGTCGTCGCTACCGCGACGACGTCCGCCTCGACTCGCGTTACCCTAAGATAGACAGGGTGGCGGTGGTGCCACGTGCTCATCTCGGCATCCATCGTCGCTACAGTGACGACGTCCGCCACGACTCACGTAACCCTAAGATAGACAGGGTGGCATTGGTGTCTCGTGCTCGTCTCGTCGTCCGTCGTCGCTACCTCGACGACGTCCGCCTCAACTTGCTTTACCCTGAGATAGACAGGGTGGCATTCGTGTCACGTGCTCATCTCGGCATCCGTCATCGCTACCGCGACGACGTCCGCCTCGACTCGCGTTACCCTAAGATAGACATGGTGGCATTCGTGTCACGTGCTTGTCTCGTCGTCCGTCGTCGCTACCTCGACGACGTCCGCCTGGACTCGCGTTACCCTAAGATAGACAGGGTGGCAGTGGTGTCACATGCTCGTCTCGTCGTCCGTCATCGCTACCTCGACGACGTCCGCCTTGACTCGCGTTACCCTAAGATAGACAGGGTGGCAGTGGTGCCACGTGCTCGTCTCGGCGTCCATCGTCGCTACAGCCACGATGTCCGCCTCGACTCGCGTTACCCTAAGATAGACAGGGTGGCAGGGGTGTCATGTGCTCGTCTCAGCGTCCGTCGTCGCTACCACGACGACGTCCGCCTCGACTCAC
>NW_025227177.1:70947-71717 GCF_018294505.1 Triticum aestivum | reverse complement strand
GACTCGCGTTACCCTAAGATAGACAGGGTGGCAGTGGTGTCACGTGCTCATCTCTGCGTCCGTCGTCGCTACCGCGACGACGTCCGCCTCGACTTGCGTAACCCTAAGATAGACAGGGGCGTTGGTGTCACGTGCTCGTCTCGTCGTCCGTCGTCGCTACCTAGACGACGTCTGCCTCGACTCGCGTTACCCTAAGATAGACAGGGTGGCAGTGGTGCCACGTGCTCGTCTCAGCGTCCATCGTCGCCACCACGACGACGTCCGCCTCGACTCGCGTAACCGTAAGATAGACACGGTGGCATTGGTGTCACGTGCTCGTCTCGGCGTCCGTCCGCGCTACCTCGACAACGTCCGCCTCGACTCGCGTTACCCTAAGATAGATAGGGTGGCATTCGTGTCACGTGCTCGTCTCGGCATCCATCATCGCTACCGCGACGACGTCCGCCTCGACTCGCGTTACCATAAGATAGACAGGGTGGCATTCGTGTCACGTGCTCGTCTCGCCGTCCGTCATCGCAACCGCGACGACGTCCACCTCGACTCGCGTTACACTAAGATAGACAGGGTGGCGGTGGTGCCACGTGCTCATCTCAGCGTCCATCGTCGCTACAGTGACGACGTCCGCCACGACTCACGTAACACTAACATAGACAGGGTGGCATTGGTGTCACATGCTCGTCTCGTCGTCCATCGTCGCTACCTCGACGACGACCGCCTCAACTCGCGTTACCCTGAGATAGACAGGGTGGCATTCGTGTCCCGTGCTCGTC
>NW_025227177.1:70346-70937 GCF_018294505.1 Triticum aestivum | reverse complement strand
AGATAGACAGGGTGGTAGTGGCGACACGTGCTCGTCGCGGCGTCTGTCGTCGCAACCGCGACGACGTCCGCCTCGACTCGCGTTACCCTAAGATAGACAGGGTGGCGGTGGTGCCACGTGCTCGTCTCGGCATCCGTCGTCGCTACAATGACGATGTCCGCCTCGACTCGCGTTACCCTAAGATAGACAGGGTGGCAGTGGTGTCACGTGCTCGTCTCGGCGTCCGTCGTCGCTACAGCCACGACGTCCGCCTCGACTCGCGTTACCCCAAGATAGACAGGGTGGCAGGGGTGTCACGCGCTCGTCTCAGCGTCCGTCGTCGCCACCACGACGACGTCCGCCTCGACTCGCGTAACCCTAAGATAGACACGGTGGCATTGGTGTCACGTGCTCGTCTCGGCGTCCGTCCGCGCTACCTCGACAACGTCCGCCTCGACTTGCGTTACCCTAAAATAGACAGGGTGGCATTCGAGTCACGTGCTCGTCTCGGCATCCATCATCGCTACCGCGATGACGTCCGCCTCGACTTGCGTTACCATAAGATAGACATGGTGGCATTCATGTCACGTGCTCGTCTCGATGTCCGTCGTC
>NW_025227177.1:67178-67979 GCF_018294505.1 Triticum aestivum | reverse complement strand
AGGGTGGCATTCGTATCACGTGATCGTCTCGGCGTCCGTCGTCGTTACAGTGACGACGTCCGCCACGACTCATGTAACCCTAAGATAGACAGGGTGGCATTGGTGTCACGTGCTTGTCTCCTCGTCCGTCGTCGCTACCTCGACGACGTCCGCCTCAACTCGCGTTACCCTGAGATAGACAGGGTGGCGTTCGTGTCACGTGCTCGTCTCGGCATCCGTAGTCGCTAACGCGACGACGTCCGCCTCAACTCGCGTTACCCTAAGATAGACAGGGTGGCATTCATGTCACGTGCTCGTCTCGTCGTCCGTCGTCGCTACTTCGACGACGTCCACCTCGACTCGCGTTACCCTAAGATAGACAGGGTGGCATTCGTGTCACGTGCTCGTCTCGGCGTCTGTCGTCGTTACAGCGACGACGTCCGCCTCGACTCGCGTTACCCTAAGATAGACACGGTTGCATTCGTGTCACGTGCTAGTCTCGGCGTCCATCGTCGATACCGCGACGACGTCCGCCTCGACTCGCGTTACTATAAGATAGACAGGGTGGCATTCATGTCACGTGCTCGTCTCGGCATCCGTCATCGCTACCGCGACGACGTCTGCCTCGACTCGCGTTAACCTAAGATAAACAGGGTGGCATTGATGTCACGTGCTCGTCTCGGCGTCCGTCGTCGCTACCGCGAAGACGTCCGCCTCGACTCACGTAACCCTAAGATAGACAGGGTGGCATTGGTGTCACGTGCTCGTCTCGGCGTCCGTCGTCGCTACCGCGACCTGGTCCTCCTCGACTCACGTTACCCT
>NW_025227177.1:61840-62707 GCF_018294505.1 Triticum aestivum | reverse complement strand
GTCTGTCGCCACCGCGACGACATCTACCTCGAATCGCGTTACCCTAAGATAGATAGGGTGGCGGTGGTGCCACGTGCTCGTCTCGACGTCCGTCGTCGCTATAGTGATGATGTCCGCCTCGACTCGCGTTACCCTAAGATAGACAGGGTGGCAGTGGCGACACGTGCTCGTCTCGGCGTCTGTCGTCGCTACCGCGACGACGTCCGCCTCGACTCACGTTACCCTAAGATAGACAGGGTGGCGGTGGTGCCACGTGCTTGTCTCGGCGTCCGTCGTCGCTACAGTGACGATGTCCGCCTCGACTCGCGTTACCCTAAGATAGACAGGGTGGCAGTGGTGTCACGTGCTCGTCTCGGCGTCCGTCGTCGCTACAGCCACGACGTCCGCCTCGACTCGCGTTACCCTAAGATAGACAGGGTGGCAGGGGTGTCACGCGCTCGTCTCAGCGTCCGTCGTCGCCACCACGACGACGTCCGCCTCGACTCGCGTAACCCTAAGATAGACATGGTGGCATTGGTGTCACGTGCTCGTCTCGGCGTCCGTCCGCGCTACCTCGACAACGTCCGCCTCGACTCGCGTTACCCTAAGATAGACAGGGTGGCATTCGTGTCACGTGCTCGTCTCGGCATCCATCATCGCTACCGCGACGACGTCCGCCTCGACTCGCGTTACCATAAGATAGACATGGTGGCATTCGTGTCACGTGCTCGTCTCGATGTCCATCGTCGCTACCGCGACGACGTCCGCCTCGACTCGCGTTACCCTAAGATAGACAGGGTGGCGGTGATGCCACGTGCTCATCTCAGCGTCCATCGTCGCTACAGTGACGACGTCCGCCACGACTCACGTAACCCTAAGATAGACAGG
>NW_025227177.1:61187-61830 GCF_018294505.1 Triticum aestivum | reverse complement strand
GTCGTCGCTACAGTGACGATGTCCGCCTCGACTCGCGTTACCCTAAGATAGACAGGGTGGCAGTGGTGTCACGTGCTCGTCTCGGCGTCCGTCGTCGCTACAGCCACGACGTCCGCCTCGACTCGCGTTACCCTAAGATAGACAGGGTGGCAGGGGTGTCACGCGCTCGTCTCAGCGTCCGTCGTCGCCACGACGACGACGTCCGCCTCGACTCGCGTAACCCTAAGATAGACATGGTGGCATTGGTGTCACGTGCTCGTTTCGGCGTCCGTCCGCGCTACCTCGACAACGTCCGCCTCGACTCGCGTTACCCTAAGATAGACAGGGTGGAAGTGGTGTCACGTTCTCGTCTCAGCGTTCGTCGTCGCTACCGTGACGACGTCCGCCTCGACTTGCGTAACCCTAAGATAGACAGGGTGGCATTCATGTCACGTGCTCGTCTCGGCGTCCGTCTGTCGCGGTAGCTACCGCGACGACGTCCGCCTCGACTTGCGTTAACCTAAGATAAACAGGGTGGCATTGGTGTCACGTGCTCGTCTCGGCGTCCATCATCGCTACCCCGAAGACGTCCGCCTCAACTCACGTAACCCTAAGATAGACAGGGTGGCATTGGTGTCACGTGCTCGTCTCATCGTCCGTCGTC
>NW_025227177.1:60506-61177 GCF_018294505.1 Triticum aestivum | reverse complement strand
GTGTCATGTGCTCGTCTCAGCGTCCGTCGTCGCTACAGTATAGACGTTCGCCTCGACACGCGTTACCCTAAGATAGATAGGGTGGCAGTGGTGTCACGTGCTCGTCTCGGCGTCCGAAGTCGCTACCGCGACGACGTCCGCCTCGACTCGCGTAACCCTAAGATAGACAGGGTGGCATTGGTGTCACATGCTCGTCTCGGCGTCCGTCGTCGCTACCGCGACGTCGTCCGCCTCGACTCGCGTTACCCTAAGATAGACAGGGTGGTACTCGTGTCACGTGCTCGTCTCGGCGTCTGTCGTCGCTACCGCGACGACGTCCGCCTCGACTCGCGTTACCCTAAGATAGACAGGGTGGCAGTGGTGCCACGTGCTCGTCTCGGCGTCCGTCGTCGCTACAGCCACGATGTCCGCCTCGACTCGCGTTACCCTAAGATAGACAGGGTGGCAGGGGTGTCATGTGCTCGTCTCAGCGTCCGTCGTCGCTACCACGACCACGTCCGCCTCGACTCGCGTAACCCTCAGATAGACAGGGTGGCAGTGGTGTCACGTGCTCGTCTCGGCGTCCGTCGTCGCTACAGTGACGATGTCCGCCTCGACTCGCGTTACCCTAAGATAGACAGGGTGGAAGTGGTGTCACGTTCTCGTCTCGGCGTCCGTCGTCGCTACCGTGA
>NW_025227177.1:58906-59582 GCF_018294505.1 Triticum aestivum | reverse complement strand
GTGACGATGGCCGCCTCGACTCGCGTTGCCCTAAGATAGACAGGGTGGCAGTGGTGTCACGTGCTCATCTCTGTGTCCGTCGTCGCTGCCGCGACGACGTCCGCCTCGACTTGCGTAACCCTAAGATAGACAGGGGGCGTTGGTGTCACGTGCTCGTCTCGTCGTCCGTCGTCGCTACCTCGACGACGTCTACCTCGACTCGCGTCACCCTAAGATAGACAGGGTGGCAGTGGTGCCACGTGCTCGTCTCGGCGTCCGTCGTCGCTACAGCCACGTCGTCCGCCTCGACTCGCGTTACCCTAAGATAGACAGGGTGGCAGGGGTGTCACGTGCTTGTCTCGGCGTCCGTCGTCGCTACCACGACGACGTCCGCCTCGACTCGCGTAACCCTAAGATAGACACGGTGGCATTGGTGTCACGTGCTCGTCTCGGCGTCCGTCCTCGCTACCTCGACAACGTCCGCCACGACTCGCGTTACCCTAAGATAGACAGGGTGGCATTAGTGTCACGTGCTCGTCTCGGCGTCCATCGTCGCTACCGCGACGACGTCCGCCTCGACTCTCGTTACCCTAAGATAGACACGGTGGCGGTGGTGTCACGTGCTCGTCTCATTGACCGTCGTTGCTACAGTCACGACGTCCGCCTCGACTAGCGTTACCCTAGGATAGACTGGGTG
>NW_025227177.1:55187-56177 GCF_018294505.1 Triticum aestivum | reverse complement strand
GTCCGTCGTCGCTACAGTGACGATGTCCGCCTCGACTCGCGTTACCCTAAGATGGAGAGGGTGGCGGTGGTGCCACGTGCTCGTCTCGGCGTCTGTCGTCGCTACAGTGACGATGTCCGCCTCGACTCGCGTTACCCTAAGATAGACAGGGTGGCGGTGGTGCCACGTGCTCATCTCGGCGACCGTCATCGCTACAGTCACGACATCCGTCTCGAGTCGCGTTACCCTAAGATAGACAGGGTGGCATTGGTGTCACGTGCTCGTCTCGGCGTCCGTCGTCGCTACCGCGACGACATCCGCCTCGACTCGCGTAACCCTAAGATAGTGTAACACCCCGCATGTAACTTGCCATATTTGTAACTCCGACTCTTGCCATTTCCGGCTATGTGTTATGATTTTCCCTCCGTGGTCGGGTTTTGTCTTTCGTTTTGCATTTTGTCATGTCATGCTTTTTCATATCATGTCATCATGTGCATTGCATTTGCATACGTGTTCGTCTCTTGCATCCGAGCATTTCCCCGTTGTCCGTTTTCCAATCCGGCGCTCCTATCTCCTCCGGTGCACCCCTCTTGTTTTCTTTCGTGTGCGGGTGTCAAACTTTCTCTGAATGGACCGAGGCTTGTCAAGTGGCCCTATTATATCACCCGGAGACCACCGGTCAAGTTTCGTTCCATTTGGAGGTCATTTGGTACTCCAACGGTTAACCGGGCATCCGCAAAGTCCATTTGACTGTCCAGCAAAACCCCCCCTCAAAACCAGCCCAAAACCCACCAAACTCTCTTCCATGCTCTAGGTCGTCCGATCACGATCGTGTGGGAAAAAACCGCACCTCATTTGGAGCCTCCTAGCTCCCTCTACCTATAAATATGTGGGCATCCCGAATACAATCGCAGTCCAAACCCTAACCCTCGTCCCTCCGCGCGCCGGACACGTCCGCCCGGCGCCGGACAAATCGCGCCACCGCCCGTACCACGCCGGCCCGCGGAGCCC
>NW_025227177.1:32592-54631 GCF_018294505.1 Triticum aestivum | reverse complement strand
GTCCGCCGCCGCCATCGCCGGCCCCACCTCCGCCCTGCTCCAAGCCGCAGCCGGCCGGCGCCGACGCCCTCCGCCGCCGCCGCGGTCTCCCTCTCCTCCGCTGGCGCCGCCACCTCGCCTCTCCCTCCTTCCTCTCCGGCCGGCGAGCGCCTTCGAGCCCGGCCAGATCCGATCGATCCCGTATGGTAGCCCCGTTGACTTTCTCCTCGAACCCCCCTATTTTCTCCAAGTCTTTGAATTTCAACAGCATGTGCACTTGTTCGTGATGCCATAACTCCTTGCATGTAGCTCCGATTCACGCGTGTAATATGTCAAATTGTTCGTCTCGTGATGCTCTACATTTTGTTCAATTGCAGCATGTTCATTAGAGGTCATCTTGATGCCCAAATCTCTGTTCGAAGAGGGCTAGTTGCTGTTATTCTCTGGTTCTTAGAAGAACTTGGAGATTTGTCATTTTTGTATCATTTAATCTGTGCATCTTATGGGCATGAGCTCTACATGTGTTTTGAAGTATGCCATGCCCTCTTTCCAGTGGTATAGTCCTTGTATTTTTGTGATACCTGTGGTGACTAGCACAAGCATGCAAAGTAGGCCCCGTAATATTTGTGATTTCAGGGACTTAGTGATTTCTCTAAGTCTTTGTCTGCTGTTATTTTGTTGCCATGTAAACTTGATGCTACAGAGAGATCCATGCATATTTGGGAGATGTTCAGTAAGGACGTTTTGTAGCTATAGTTGTAATTGATCACTTCCTGCAATTGTTTGCAATTATGGAGTACATAGCATGACTCAATCTTCCTCTACTTTT
The DNA here is from genome assembly GCF_018294505.1 of Triticum aestivum. Taxonomy (NCBI): domain Eukaryota; kingdom Viridiplantae; phylum Streptophyta; class Magnoliopsida; order Poales; family Poaceae; genus Triticum; species Triticum aestivum. The sequence continues at coordinate 53,823 of NW_025227177.1, read as the reverse complement.
GCTATAAAATATGTCTGGCAGATTCTTAACATGATATGCAATTTTGCCAAGCTTATTGTAGTTGATCCATATAGGCTATGCAATTGTTCTTGCCATGAATAGCTTCATAAACATGCCATCTTGCTGTAGGTGTGCTTGTTTTGTAGTGAGTGCATCAAGCTCACAAAGAGGCCTACATATTATTATTTCTGCCATCCTCTGTTTTCTGCCAAGTCTGAAACCTGATACCGAAACTTGCTATGTTTATATGCTTTCCATCATATCTTCTGGTCCTTTTTGGCTTATGGGCAGTAAGGGACTTTTGTCGTATGCATTTATTAGAACACTGCCATGCCTTGTTTTGCTATGTTAAGTTCCTGTAGCATGTTGATTTCGTGCTCTGAACATTGCTACCTGATGCTGTTTTCTGCCATGTCCAGTTTTTCACTAAGTCTGTGATCCTGTTATCTTTTGCACTTTTGCCATGCTTGTTTGAGCTTGTTATGTTGTCATCTAGCCATAGGTCAGTGTTCATCTTTTGTCAAGCATCTCCTGTATATTACTGCCATGTGCTTTGTTGCTATGTTGGGGTGCTGTAGCATTGTTACTTGTTGCATTTTAAGTGCCATCATGCTGTTAATCGCAGATTCATGTCATTCTTGTTTTGCTTGCCATTTGCAAACCATGCATCCGTTTCCGGTGATCTTTATATCGATTTTGACCGAAATCACCTCATCTTTCTAGTGGCATGCTTGGTTTGCCAAGTTACTGCCATGTTCATCATTTTCCCTTCCGGAGCACGCATATGCATCGCATATCATATCTTGCATATCATACATGTTTTGCATCATGTTGCTCGTGCATTTCTCGTTGTTGATTGTGGTTCCGTTTGTTTGTGTTCTTGTCTTGGGTAGAGCCGGGAGACGAGTTCGTGAACGAGGAACCTGTTGAGTACGCTTACGAGGATCAAGCTTTCGACAACTCTGAGAACCTTGCAGGCAAGATGACCACCCCTCGAAATCACTTCTATCTTTGCTTTGCTAGTTGTCCGCTCTATTGCCATGCTACGCTACCTATCACTTGCTATATCATGTCTCCCATTTTGCCATGTCAGCCTCTAACCATCCTTTCCTAGCAAACCGTTGTTTGGCTAAGTTACCGCTTTTGCTCAGCCCCTCTTATAGCGTTGCTAGTTGCAGGTGAAGTTGAAGTTGTTCCATGTTGGAACATGGATATGTTGGGATATCACAATATATCTTATTTAATTAATGCATCTATATATATTTGGTAAAGGGTGGAAGGCTCGGCCTTATGCCTGGTGTTTTGTTCCACTCTTGCCGCCCTAGTTTCTGATATACCGGGATTATGTTCCTTGAGTTTGCGTTCCTTACGCGGTCGGGTGATTTATGGGACCCCCTTGACAGTTCGCCTTGAATAAAACTCCTCCAGCAAGGCCCAACCCTTGTTTTACCATTTGCGACCTATGCCTTTTTCCCCCGGGTTTTCTAGAGCCCGAGGGTCATCTTTATTTTAAACCCCCGGGCCAGTGCTCCTCTGAGTATTGGTCCAAACTGTCAGTCGCCGGTGGCCACCAGGGGCAACTCTGGTCTGGCCTATCGGAAGCTTGGACAATCCGGCGTGCCCTGAGAACGAGATATGTGCAGCTCCTATCGGGATTTGTCGGCACATTCGGGCGGCTTTGCTGGTCTTGTTTTACCATTGTCGAAATGTCTTGTAAACCGGGATTCCGAGACTGATCGGGTCTTTTCGGGAGAAGGTTTATCCTTCGTTGACCGTGAGAGCTTATGATGGGCTAAGTTGGGACACCCCTGCTGGGTATTATCTTTCGAAAGCCGTGCCCGCGGTTATGAGGAAGATGGGAATTTGTTAATGTCCGGTTGTAGATAACTTGTCGCTTGACCCAATTAAAATACATCAACTGCGTGTGTAGCCGTGATGGTCTCTTCTCGGCGGAGTCCGGGAAGTGAACACGGTCTGTGTTATGCATGACGTAAGTAGGTGTTCAGGATCACTTCTTGGTCATTGCTAGATGACGTCCGTTCCGTTGCTTCTCTTCTCGCTCTCATTTGCGCATGTTAGCCACCATATATGCTTATTGCCGCTGCAGCTCCACCTCTTTGCACCTCCCTTTCCTATAAGCTTAAATAGTCTTGATCTCGCGGGTGTGAGATTGCTGAGTCCCTGTGACTCACAGATTCTACCAAAATAGTTGCAGGTGCCGACGATGCCAGTGCAGATGATGGCGTCGATCTCAAGTGGGAGTTCGACGAGGAACGTGGTCGTTACTATGTATCTTTTCCTGATGATCAGTAGTGGAGCCCAGTTGGGACGATCGGGGATCTAGCATTTGGGGTTATCTTATTTTCATCTGGATTTTGACCTAGTCGGTCAATATGATTGTATTTTGGATGCTGAATGATATTTATTCATGTATTGTGTGAAGTGGCGATTGTAAGCCAACTCTTTATCCCATTCTTGTTCATTACATGGGATTGTGTGAAGATGACCCTTCTTGTGACAAAACCACTATGCGGTTATGCCTCTAAGTCGTGCCTCGACACGTGGGAGATATAGCCGCATCGTGGGCGTTACAAGTTGGTAATCAGAGCCATCCTCGACTTAGGAGCCCCCTGCTTGATCGAATCACTGGCGTTGTTGAGTCTAGAACAAAAATGTTTTGAGTCTTAGGATTATATATATCTGAGAGTAGGATTCTTTTTACTCCTGAGTCCCTTCGTCGCTCTGGTGAGGTCTCCTGACGTAGAAGTTTTGACTATTCTCTCCTCAAATTTCACTAAAAACATTTTTAGGATCACGCGGGTATCTTGGAATCGTTCCGATGGTTTTGTGACGACAACATTGTTCTTGGTGCCTCCTGTCATTTAGGGGTTGTGGCAGTGTCCCGGGGAGTTGAGCTCCGAGGTGTTGTCGTCACAATTTTATCGTTGCAGTTCTGGAATACCTGAGTTTCGCCGACATCGAAATATCTTTTATGTAGTTGTTGGTGAGATCACCTCGACGCCACCCAGTACTGGGGCTTGAGTTCGGGAGTATTGCCATAACTTGTATAACGGATGTTTTTCGAAGGTTGAGGTAAACGATTTCCGAAGGTTTCTTGGTTATGTGTTGACGGATGGATACAGCTGGATCTAGGGATTGTTAGTTTGGGTGATATATTTTGTGTCCCCTGTATCCCCAACACCAGATTGCATAACCAGAAAGTTTCGGGAGTTTATAAGTGGGAATTCAAGTAGCCTTAGGATATCTTTCCGACAGACGCATGATATGAGATTGGGGTTCGACGTCTAGTGGTCCTCCTGTACACGGTTGATTTTACAGTGGTCTCGTAGTGTCTTAAAGAGTCCATGGCTATGCCTACTCGGGGACGCTTCGTATGTCATGTGCATAGCCTTGTACATGATGGTGCTGTATGATTGAGCCCGTGTGGGCCCCACCACGAAAACTTCGGACGAAACCTCTATCATATGTTTGTTCCGGCATATTCTGCAAGCCAATACTTTGTTTTATTTTGTATTGTGGTATTCGAGTTGTTTCGAATTCATATGTTCATTCCATATCTTTTCTAAGTGGCTTCTCAACTTATGGAAGTGTGATGATTTACTACGGAATTCATTCGTTCATCTTCGTTCGAATGTTTATTGTGAAGACTATATGTTGCAATTTCTATCCGTTGATTCTACTTATCTATTTGTCTATCAAGATGCTAACGGATGTCACCCTCTTCAGGATGGCTCCGCCAACGCGTCAGAATCCGGATCGCAATGAAGGGAGTCAAGCGAAGCATCCGCCACCACCTCCACCTCCGGAGGCATGGCAAGCTATCATGGCAGCCACCAACGCCAATGCTCAGATGATTCTGCAACTCTTGCAAGAACGTACTCAAGGGCAAGGAAATCAAGGCAATCAAGGTCAAGGCAACAATCAGTTTCACTTTGCCACTCTCAACCAGTTTCTCGCAAATCAGCCCAAGTCTTTCAGCTACTGTGCCGAGGCCACGGATGCCGATGATTGGCTCGTGGACATCAACAAGCATTTTGAATGTAGCAATGTCAGGCCTGAGGACTATGTCAAGTTCGCTTCTTTCCAGCTCAAGGACCAAGCTGCTGATTGGTATCAACAATACAAAGATTCCAGAGGAGGTCGTGTGATCACTTGGACTGACTTCTGTCGGGACTTCAAAGCGCACCACATTCCACAAAGTGTTGTTGAGAGCAAGCGTGAGGAGTTCCGCAATCTCAAGCAAGGTAACATGTCTGTGTATCAATACAACATTCAGTTTCAGAAACTTGCTCGCTTCGCCAAACAAGACGTTCCTGATGAAAAGAGCATGATCTATCACTTCAGAGGTGGCCTTAAAGAGGATCTGCAGTTAGCTCTTGTTCTTGTTGAGCCTACTCAGTTTGATCAATTCTATAATATGGCACTGAAGCAAGAGGCTGCTCAGCTTAAGTGTGAGGCTTCTAAGAAGAGAGTCAGAGACGCAGTTCAGTCTTCTTCTTCCTCACTTGTGACAGCTAAGCAACAGAAGTTCTGGTTGCCTCCTCCTGCTCCGTTTCGTCAGCCTTATCAGCAGAAGAACAAAGGTGGCCATGGTTCTTCCAACTCTTCCAATTCTGGCTATCAGAACAAGTCTCAGAATCAAGCTCCAAAGTCCAATGCTCCATATCACCGTCCACTCTCAGAGGTGACTTGCAACAAATGTCACCAGAAAGGTCACTATGCTAACAAATGCTTCAACCAAAGGCGTCGTCCTCCTCTTCCTCCTGTCAGATCTTCCAGCAATGCAGTGGTCAAGCATAATCCAAAGTTTGCAAAGGTGAACATGATGAATGCAGCTCAAGCGGAGGAATCTACTGATGTGATAATGGGTAATCTTCCTGTTAATGATATTCCTGCAAAAGTTCTTTTCCATACTGGTGCATCGCTTTCTTTCATATCAAGACCTTTTGCATCCAAGCTCCATGGTTCCGAATGTTACCATCAAGATGGGCGACTATAAATTTCAGTCTTCTCCAATTGTTCTTGGTGACTCGGATATTGATCTAATTCTCGGGATGGACTGGCTTTCTAAGCACAAGGCTCAACTTGATTGTGCTGCCAGGGAAATTCAATTGACACACTCGTCTGAGGATGTGATTATTTATGCCGCTCGTGATGAAACCATTCGGTTTTTCTCTCTCAATGATAAGGGCGAATTGAATGCCATCTCTCAAATTCCAGTCGTTTGCGAGTATCAAGATGTCTTTCCAGAAGAGCTTCCGGGTATGCCTCCTCACCGGCCAGTTGAGTTCGTTATCGAACTAGAGCCTGGTACTGAACCCGTTTGCAAGCGTCCATACAAGCTTGGACCCAACGAGCTGAAGGAATTGAAGAAACAGCTCGATGAACAAGAGCGTCTGGGTTTGATCAGACCGAGTTCTTCTCCATGGGGTTGTGGTGTTCTTTTTGTCAAGAAGAAGGATGGCACGGACCGACTTTGTGTCGACTACCGTCCATTGAACAAGAAGACAATCAAGAACAAGTATCCACTTCCCAACATCAATGAGCTATTTGAGCAACTCAAAGGTCCTAAAGTATTCTCGAAGCTTGACCTTCGTATGGGTTATCATCAGATTCGCATTCGTGAAGAAGATATTCCCAAGACAGCATTCAGAACAAGCTTTGGTTCTTATGAATATACTGTCGTGTCTTTCGGCCTTGTCAATGCTCCTCCAGTGTTCTCTCGGATGATGAATTTCATCTTCAACCCCTATACCAATGAATTCATCCTGGTGTATCTCGATGATATCTTGGTCTTCTCCAAGAATAAGCAGGATCATGCCAAACATTTGCGATTGGTGCTCGACAAGCTCAGAGAGTATCAATTCTATGCGAAGTTCTCCAAATGTGAGTTTTGGCTCGATGAAGTTCTTTGCCTTGGTCACATCATCTCTGCCAAGGGCATCGCTGTTAACTCCGAGAAGGTGTCCGCAATTGTGAATTGGGAACCTATTCAAAATGTCAAGCAGCTCCGCAGTTTTCTTGGTCATGCAAGCTATTGCCGAAGATTCGTTGAGAATTTCTCTAAGATTGCAAAGCCTCTTTCCAACCTCCTTCAGAAGCATGTGAAGTATGTCTGGTCTCCTGAGTGTGACGTTGCTTTCAACACTCTCAAAGAGAAACTAGTCACAGCTCCTGTCTTGACTCCTCCTGATGAATCCAAGCCGTTTGAAGTTTTCTGTGATGCTTCTCTCCAAGGTCTCGGTGCTGTATTAATGCAAGAGAAGAAAGTTGTGGCCTATACCTCTCGTCAGTTGAAGCCCAACGAGAAGAACTACCCCACTCATGATCTTGAGTTGGCGGCAGTTGTCCATGCATTAATAACATGGAGACATCTCTTGTTGGGAAGACAAGTGGACATTTTCACTGATCACAAGAGTCTCAAGTATATCTTCACTCAGCCCAAGCTCAACCTCAGGCAGACTCGATGGGTTGAAATGATTCAAGAGTACAATCCGAGTATTGAATATACTCCAGGCAAAGCAAATGTCATTGTAGATGCTTTAATCAGGAAGGCTTATTGCAACAGCTTAATTCTCAAGCCTTTCCAACCGGATCTTTGTGAAGCTTTCCGCAAGCTGAATTTCCAAGTTGTTCCTCAAGGCTTTCTTGCCAACCTCATAGTATCTCCTACTTTGGAAGATCAAATTCGTGAGGCACAACTCCTTGATGCCATGGTGAAGAAGGTGAAACGTGGTATCGACAAGGGTCTTTCCAAATACAAGTGCTATCACATTGATGACAGAGACACTTTATTCTTCGAGGACCGGATTGTGGTTCCTAAAGGTGATCTAAGGAAAGTCATTATGAACGAGGCGCACAATTCTCTCCTTTCCATTCATCCTGGAAGTACGAAGATGTATCATGACCTCAAGCAGTCGTATTGGTGGACTCGAATGAAGCGAGAAATTGCCCAATTCGTGAATGAATGTGATGTCTGTCGAAGAGTGAAAGCAGAACACCAACGACCAGCTGGTCTCCCCCAACCTCTTCCTATCCCAGAGTGGAAGTTTGATCATATCGAAATGGACTTCTTGACTGGATTTCCCAAGTCCAAGCGCGGAAATGATGCTATCTTCGTTGTCATTGACAAGCTTTCTAAAGTGGCTCATTTCCTTCCAATCAAAGAATCCGTCACAGCAGCTCAGCTGGCAGAGCTTTACACCTCCAGAATTGTCTCCTTGCACGGCATTCCACAATTGATTTCTTCTGATCGTGGAAGCATCTTCACCTCTAAGTTCTGGGACTCCTTCCAGAAGGCCATGGGCACAAACATTCGCTTCAACACAGCTTTCCATCCTCAAACTAGTGGCCAAGTCGAGCGAGTCAATCAAATTCTTGAAGATATGCTCAGGGCTTGTGTCATTTCCTTCGGCATGAAATGGGAAGATTGTCTTCCATATGCTGAATTCTCCTACAACAACAGTTTCCAAGCGAGTTCGGGCAAGGCCCCATTCGAGATTCTCTATGGCAGAAAGTGCCGTACTCCTCTCAATTGGTCAGAGACTGGTGAACGCCAACTTCTTGGCAATGCCTTAATCACAGAAGCTGAAGAAATGTGTAAAGTCATCCGTGATAATCTCAAAGCCGCGCAATCGCGCCAGAAGGGTTACTAAGATAGTAAGCGTTGTGATTTGGCTTTCGAGATCGGAGACCATCTCTACCTCCGCGTCTCTCCAATGAAAGGTACTCGTCGATTCGGTATCAAAGGGAAGCTTGCCCCTAGATACGTGGGTCCTTTCAAGATCGTTGGCAAAAGAGGCGACCTCGCCTATCAACTTGAGCTTCCTTCCAACTTCGCGAACGTGCATGATGTGTTCCACGTGTCACAGCTCCGCAAGTGCTTCAAGACGCCTGAGCGCACTATCAACTTCGAAGAGATTGACCTCCAAGAAGATTTGTCTTATCATGAGCACCCTGTTGCTATTCTTGAAGAAACTGAGCGCAAGACTCGCAACAAGTCAATCAAATTCCTGAAAGTGAAGTGGTCGCACCATTCCGACCGGGAAGCCACCTGGGAACGCGAGGACCATCTCCGTTTCGAATATCCGGAGTTCTTTCAGTCCTAGATCTCGGGACGAGATCCTCTCGTAGTGGTGGAGTGTTGTAACTCCCCGCATGTAACTTGCCATATTTGTAACTCCGTGTCGGGACCCCGATTCTAAGTCACACCGATCTAGCCTGTAACACCTCATATCACCTTGCGGCCTCACGCACGGTATTCCCACGGGTGTCGCCTTACCATGGCCCGGGACCGTTTGTGCCTTTTGGCTCACGTATATGATAATGTCGCTAGTATCCATATGACAGAGAACCCGGGCCGACATGGCTAGTCGTGAACCCAAAGCGGCACTAACATATGGGGACAGGCATACATGAATCAACATCGAACGTGTCGGTCAGCAGCGTGCGAATCTGGGCTTTAGCGCTGGGCTAACAGGACTCCGGGAACCCGGGCTGTAGCAGGCTAGGCAGGACTCCGGATGTCACCGCGTGACATTTCCCCGAAGGGACAGACACCGGAACGATATGAAACACATGCCGGCCAGTCAAGTGTCCAGAGCAGTAGTGCTGGGCTAGCAGGACTCCGGTGAACCGGGCTGTAGCGGACTACTATGGCTCAAGCAGGCACTAGACTACATTTCCCCATAAGAGAGGCTGCTAAGGATAGACAACTAGATTGTCGGATCCCACACATACCAAGCATTTCAATCATACACACAATATGCTCGATATGTGCAAATACAACATGGCATCACAACAAGACTCTACGACTCAGAGTATTTATTCATTAGGCTCCGAAGAGCCAGATATTACAAACATGGGTCTCATGACCCAACATTGGGAGCATACAAGTCAAAGCACATGCGGAAGCTTAACATGTCTGAGTACAGACATCTACACATGAAAAAGGCTGAGAAGCCTGACTATCTACCAGATCCTGCCGAGGGCACAAGATCGTAGCTGAGGTATCAAGCTAAACGTCGAAGTCCACACGGAACTACTAGCGAGACTGACGTCTCTCTGCAAAACATAAAATAGGCAAACGTGAGTACAAATGTACCCAGCAAGACTTACATCAGAACTAGGTACAAATGCATCGGTATCAACAAAGGGGTGGTGGAGTTTAACTGCAGCAAGCCAGCTTTGACTCAGTGGCTATCCTGAACTACGACTGCAAGCAACTCTTTTGAGGTGGCGCACACGAGTCCACATATTCACCATATCAATACTCCACTATGGATCCGCCCCCGTCTCCCTACGAGAACGCCATCCATAGCACTCACGCTTATCTTGCGCATTTTAGAGTATCCACTTTCACTTGCCTATGAACTGTTATAGGCATCCCAGAAGTCCTTTACCGCGGACACGGCTATTCGAATAGATGATGTTAACCCTGGAGGGGTGTACTTCGTCACACACGCTCTCGCCACTTACCACCATGTACACGTCGTGTACCTCGGCAACCTTCAAGCGGAAGCCTGGCGAGGGAGTCGGCCACAGCCTACCTAAACACTCAAGTCTCTAGTCCAGGTTTATCGCCTATTCAGGTTCCATCCGCAGAGAGTCCGGCCGAGGTTTCCACATACGGCCCCGAACGATGTGTGCAGGGTTCCGAGACACCAAACGGGCGCCCGGCATGCCCGGCCACGTGCCTACCGCATCACAGCCCACCCCTCCGGTCAGCGCTGCCCACGGCCTCCAGCATACTACAAACACCAGAAACTACTTGCAACTCCTGGACAGAGGACAAGGGTGATTAAGAAGCCAAGAGGGTCCATTGGTTTCGGGCCGAATGCGTGGTAGTAACTGTATCATGGATCACAAACACAGAACTCAGTTCCTGAGGACGGCTGCAATGAGACAACCCACCATGTACTCCTACATGGCCTCTCACCGCTACCTTTACCAAAACGTGTTCACACACTTAGCTCGCACACAGTAGGACATGTTCATCACCATTCCAACTCATCCCCGATGAATCAGACCCGACTCAACTCTAAGCAGTAGCAGGCATCACAAACAAGCATGAATGAGTAGGCACACCAGGGCTCAAACAACTCCTACTCATGCTAGTGGGTTTCATCTATTTACTGTGGCAATGACAGGTCATGCAGAGGATAAGGGGTTCAACTACCGCAACAAGTAACAGTTGAGTCGTTGTTGTCCTAATGTAGTAAAAGAGAGCAGGAGCGAGAGAGTGGGATTGTATCGGAATGAACAAGGGGGTTATGCTTGCCTGGCACTTCTGAAGATATTATAGTTCTTCATCGGTGTCATCGAACTCATCGTCGGAATCACGGCTTATCGAGAGGGGACAATCACCGGCAAACAAGGAAGAACACAATCAATGCAATGCAACAATTATGATGCATGATTATGACATGTCAAGAATGTTATGATTTACACTAATGCATCTAGCAACAGTTTTAATGAGGTCCATATGAGCTAAGGGTTCATATGCAAACTCCATATTTAGCATCTATAATGTCATTATCATGTTTTCACCTATACAGCAGGTATAACTTAGTTTGACATGCATGAAAATGATACAGATGGATAGATTGCATTTTTCTGATAATTTTTCATATATAAATTATTTCATTCTGAGCTACGGTTGATTTTATATGATTTTTAGAAGTTTATACTATTTTCTGGAATTTTCTGAATAAACTTAAATCCAGATAATGCTTTACTGCGTCAGCCTGACGTCAGCAGTCAACCACGGTCAAACCTGACGGTGGGACATGCATGTCATTGAGACAGTGTTGAACTCCGGTTTAACCCCGCGTTGACTCAGCTTTGACCCGTCATGGGGCCCGGTGTCAGTGTCACTGGGTTAAACTAACCACGGGGTTAGTGGCTAACCTAATCTGCCACGTCACCTAACCGGCGTTTAGCCGCCGGCGGCAGCAGACGCGGCGGGGCACTCGGGCATGGGCTGTGGTGCCCCGTTCGCAGCGTGGCTGGGCTCGTTCGTGAGCCCAGACCAGCGCGCGTCGGGCGGTGGCGCCAGTCGGGCCTGGGGTGGTCGGAGGCGATGGCGAGGGGCTCGACCGCGGCGGCCGGAGCTCGGGCGCACTCGGGAACGGGGCTGCGGTGGTCGTTGAGTGGCGTGCTTAGCTCCTACGGCACCCACGCGGCGCGGTGAGCACGTGGGTGTGCTCGGTTGGGAGCTATGATGACTGTGGCCACGGCGGCGAGAAGCTCGGGCCGCGGCGTGGTTCGGTGCTCGTGGGGAACGGTGCTACGGCAACCAAACGGGGAGCAAGGTTAGGGGGGAAATGACCGGGTGCTCACCGCGGTCACGAAGAGGTTCTCGGCGAGCTCGGGGAGGCATGGACGGCGTCGGAATTTGGCGGCGGCGATGCACGGCCGTGCGCGGAGACGACGGGTCGATGGCGAGGCGACAGGGCGTCCGGCGATGCTCGTGTTGAGGGGGAGCTTCAAGGCGTCGAGGCGGAACTCGTGGACTCATCGGCGGGGCGAGGGGTGGCCGGTGGCCACGGCAACGGCGACGGTGGCGATGGCTCCGTTCGGTGGTGCTGCGGGGAGAGAGACAGGGGAGGGGAGGGAGTACAGGGAGTGAGGGAGAAGTGAGAGGGGGTCGGGGAGGTGCCGTGGCACTCGTGGAGGCGTCCAGAAGCGGCGGAAGCAGGAGGTGGCCTCGCGCGCGGCGACCACACGCCCGGCGTCCCTCTGGCGTCCTTCTGGCGCGAGGTGGGAGACGGTGGCGGCTCTGGTGGGCTGGGCCAGCTCCTGGGCCGTGGTGGGGCGCCACGTATGTCCAGGTGAGGGGCCCAGTGGCCTTCTCTCTCTCTCTTACTTAATTGTTTCTGTTTTCTAGTTTAATTTGTTTGGTTTTGATTTAGTAAAATACTAAACCATTTTGTAAAATCCTGATAAAAATTGTGGGCACTTTTGAAAATATTTCCAACAGCCCTCAACTAGTTTCAGAATTATTAGAGCATTTAAAATATTTATAGGATTTAAATGCCCCAATTCAAATACAATATGAGTTAATTCAAAAATCCAAAAATGACCTAGAAATATGTTTATCATTTTTGGCAGAGGTTTTTACCTTTATCAAAAATCATGAACTTTTCTAAAGGGCATTAGGGTTCATTGAAAATGTTTTTAAGTTGAACCTAGTTGAGTTCTTTTGGGTGCTAGGGATTGATCACCCCTATTTCAAGTTTAAGCAAAATTTAAACATGATGCATGAGGAACAAGCAAAGTCAGACAAGGGCTGATCTGGGGCTGTGACAGCTCACCCCCACTAAACAAGAATCTCGTCCTGAGATTCAAGACGTGAGGTAAGAAGACAGAGGGTACACAAAGCTAACACGATCTTCATGATCCAATTGCTCTTCGCGAAGATGTTGATCCGTTGCTTCAATTAACGTTGACGTCTTTGCTTTCGAGATCTTCATCCGACACGTTGACGACAAGGGGAAACTCTATAGAAATCGATCTCCTTAAAGATCGAGCAACTCACGGAATGAGATGTTGAAACATCTCGAGTTGAGGCACAACACATACATCGAGAGAGGGATGAAGTGAAACGGAGAACGAAGATTCAAGTTGATAAGCACAATTCCACGCTGAATAAGATGGTGCATGGTTTCAAAGTAGCGAGGAGATAATTCCCACGATTCCATAACGGGGCACCTTGGGAAGGGTGACTCGTAGAAATATTCCTTAAGTGCCAAAAAGAATTACTTTTGATATAAATATCATTGAGACTCTTTATACCAACTTAACGCAATCACAAACGATCGTTCGAGGGAGTTCGGGAGAACGACACACTCGGGCTAGGATGGACGATGTGGACTACCTTGTTGAAGACAACACAAGGGGTGATTTGCTTATCACCGGAAATGAATGGGACTTATGGTAAGACCACTTGAAGATGATCTTGATCAGTAATTACTGGGAAGGGTAATCCAAGGTAGGATGGCACAATGACGGTGCAAGCTGGGAACAAAAATGGAAATGCTAGGAATGATTCTAGTAACTGGGGAGAAGCTCAACAGTAGAGAGTGAATCTACTGTTTGAAAGGTTTAGCATAACCGAAGGAAACTGGGAGCAATTCCAGTTAGTGTCGATGATAACACCTAGTGCTGGTGCGTGCTCTCAGGAACTTGAGCATTTCCATATTCATCAAGGTTTTACCAACATCCGTGTCGAGGATCCTGGCAACACATCATACTACCATGATGAATGGTGATGGAGGATGCAGGTGCAAAGGAGGACAACACTTTCTCAGATTTCACCTTAGCGAAGCCAAGGGAGCAAAATCTGGATGACCGACCGAGAGACATTTAGCACTCCGCTTCTAATGTTCTCCTTGATGTGCTAGCGTAACCCATTTATTGATATGGTTTGGTATCTAGAACATCAAGTAAAAGGTCGGACTTCAGGAGCACGAGAATCCATAAGGAATAACTACGGAAGTAAATCCTACGAAATCCTTATGGGGAGGTGGCCAACTTCCTCAATCAAGATACTACAATAATAGGCCTTCCGGCTGGATGTGTTGGCCACGACATCCACTTTACCGGTTATCGAGATGGCAATATTATAATTCTTGGGAGATGTTCCAACCATCATATCTGCCTGAGATTCAGATCTGGTTGGTGTCAGAATATTCCAGACTCGTCAAGTCTAGGAAGAAAAATGAAGGTTTGCAACACAAATCGACGAGATGACGTTGCGAGATTCTCAGGGGATGAACTACGATAGCAAGCTCCAAAACACGAGCTGGTTCTGCTACAAACCTGTGAACACACTGTCCAAGACAAGCATGACCACATAGTAGTCTTACAACAAAACGCTACCGAGTTCAGGTGGGGAACCATCATTAATGACATCGAAGTCTCCACGCGTGGAAGTCCAAAGAATTCACCTTAGAACAGACTCCTTTATCTTGAACAAATCAATCAGTGGCTTGGGGTGCTAGGGATGCATATGGAATGAAGATGATCAGTCTATCATACCACAGGATACTTTGCACGTGCATGATTGACTTGGGATGATTCCAGAGGAAACAACATTGACTTTCTGGAATTCACGGCGGCAACTTACACCAAGTGCACATGAATTAGAGGAAGTCACTCCTTTCATCCAAACATAGGCTTCATGAACTAGCACAAAGGAAGTGCTTTCAAAAGTTCCCAACACTAACTGGATGTTCAACGCGAGTCATGGACAAGATGAAATGTTTTCAATGGGCTTAACAACAATTCATCCAGGTTTCCATATAAATGTATTTCCATAACTATGTGAACATGGTGATCGCATTGGTCAGACCCAAAAGATATAAGGGTGTATGCTCGAGGGATCAACCACGAGTAAGACAACATTATGCATATCGTTGGTTCTGACTTGATTTGATGATAGCCCATACGCAAATCAAAGATTTGGGTAAAACAATAGATCCAACAATTGATCACGAGGATCAATCAATGAAGATATCATCTTTCTTCAACACACACAGACACAAGATATCCCTTTGGAAATGAACTAAGTTAGACAACCTTTTATCTTCCAACTCTCCAAGTTGTTGTTTAGCTTGACGAACTAGCTCACGGGTATCCAACACAGATTCTTGGAGAAGGGGTGGTTTATTGGAAAACCAACTTGTTCACAAACTCAACACATCGGTCAGGGACAACATGGTGGTACTTCCAAGAAGATATTTGGAAAATCACGATCCTCCGACTAGTTATTAAGATCGAGAACAATCTTGCTTTTCAGGGCAAGACGATATGACTGAATAAGCAAGGACTGACACTATCCTAACTCATTGATCGAAAAGTACACCGGGAATATGGACTAGGTAGCACGATCAACCTCAGGATGGTGATTCAATAACCAACACGCTAAGGATGAAATTATTGTCCTTTAACTACCAAGCAACGGAGTTGCTAGGAGTATAGATTTCACACATCAGAGTTCACCTGTCGGCATTCTGGTTGCAACAACACGGGACCAAGAATGAGTGATGATGGTGAGGAGTATCACTAAATCAAGAATTCATAAGAGGTGGTGCAATTCTCATGACATTCTTGACATAAATATGGTAACGCTCCAGGGTAGAACAGAACAAAAGCTGGTTAGGCATTTGATCTGCGGAATACAACTACTTCGACCCAATCCCAGAGATGGACGAGGTACTGGAGTTTGTTTCTCCTAGTCATTCCGGACTAGAATGGCTTGACAGACCACAAGAATAATAGGCATCGATAACACAAATGCACAATTACTCCTGACTATCAATTGATAGACGAGGGCCAGAAAATAACTAAAGAGGGACAACTCAAGGAACATATGTTTTTCTAAGTTGTGGATGCATAGATTTAGTATGTCGAACCAAGTCCAACAAGTTTCTTCTAGATAACCCATGCAGAAAGGTAGGACTGGCAGAGTCACAATATGAATGGAGTACTCCTCAAGAGCGCCCTGGTTGTGATCTTTTGGTTAAAAGAACTTCTGCCATGATGGTTCATGGTATTGGAAGAATGAAATACCACGGACCTCGAGGACTAATGCAAAGGTTACTAATATCTTAAGGGGACTAGCAAACACTAGCTACACGAGTTAAGTAGAGTGAATCTTGGGTTCAAGAACCCAGAAATAGAATGCCTACTAACTAAATGGCATCACGGGATGCTTTCAAGAATAATGGCCAGAATCATCACACTGGGGATGCAAGCATTGCTAGATTACTAAGTGGTCCTCTAAGACACCTAGGGTCATAATAATAACTCCAACATATATGTCAAGGCAGCAGAGTACCTCAACTCAACGATTAGTGTGGTTAATCTGGCCCAAAGGAACATCGAGAACGGAGAGAAGGGATTTGCAAATGCATCGGATTATTTAGAAACCTGGGATGACTCGGACAGCGTAACGACTGTAAATGCTCAAAAGAATTGAGACATCCTGCAAAAATGGTGGCATAACCGCTCAACAACATCATATCAAGGTTCCAAGTTCAACTAACAACACACTGTAGTGGTAGAAACTGAACTGAGGCTTGAGACCAACAATCCTACGAGTCTACGGATTAGTAACACGTGATCCTGATAGAAAGATGAGAAGCCTAGTTCTTAACCCCCGTAGAAAAGAAGAGAGTGACTCAGATCAGAAGGGCATAAGGTAAAGGAGTAAAAAGAGCCTTACGTTCCCTTCCACAATCAATTCCCTTATATAACTAAAGCATTTCTAGACTCAACTTCGACCAGTTTGGCTTGGTAATCCTACAGGCAGTCAGGCTCTGATACCAGCGCTGTCGGGACACCGATTCTAAGTCACACCGATCTAGCCTGTAACACCTCATATCACCTTGCGGCCTCACGCACGGTATTCCCACGGGTGTCGCCTTACCATGGCCCGGGACCGTTTGCGCCTTTTGGCTCACGTATATGATAATGTCGCTAGTATCCATATGACAGAGAACCCGGGCCGACATGGCTAGTCGTGAACCCAAAGCGGCACTAAGATATGGGGACAGGCATACATGAATCAACATCGAACGTGTCGGTCAGCAGCGTGCGAATCTGGGCTGTAGCGCTGGGCTAACAGGACTCCGGGAACCCGGGCTGTAGCAGGCTAGGCAGGACTCCGGATGTCACCGCGTGACATTTCCCCGAAGGGACAGACACCGGAACGATATGAAACACATGCCGGCCAGTCAAGTGTCCAGAGCAGTAGTGCTGGGCTAGCAGGACTCCGGTGAACCGGGCTGTAGCGGACTACTATGGCTCAAGGAGGCACTAGACTACATTTCCCCATAAGAGAGGCTGCTAAGGATAGACAACTAGATTGTCGGATCCCACACATACCAAGCATTTCAATCATACACACAATATGCTCGATATGTGCAAATACAACATGGCATCACAACAAGACTCTACGACTCAGAGTATTTATTCATTAGGCTCCGAAGAGCCAGATATTACAAACATGGGTCTCATGACCCAACATTGGGAGCATACAAGTCAAAGCACATGCGGAAGCTTAACATGTCTGAGTACAGACATCTACACATGAAAAAGGCTGAGAAGCCTAACTATCTACCAGATCCTGCCGAGGGCACAACATCGTAGCTGAGGTATCAAGCTAAACGTCGAAGTCCACACGGAACTGCTAGCGAGACTGACGTCTCTCTGCAAAATATAAAATAGGCAAACGTGAGTACAAATTTACCCAGCAAGACTTACATCAGAACTAGCTACATATGCATCGGTATCAACAAAGGGGTGGTGGAGTTTAACTGCAGCAAGCCAGCTTTGACTCAGTGGCTATCCTGAACTACGACTGCAAGCAACTCTTTTGAGGTGGCGCACACGAGTCCACATATTCACCATATCAATACTCCACTATGGATCCGCCCCCGTTTCCCTACGAGAACGCCATCCATAGCACTCACGCTTATCTTGCGCATTTTAGAGTATCCACTTTCACTTGTCTATGAACTATTATAGGCAACCCAGAAGTCCTTTACCGCTGACACGGCTATTCGAATAGATGATGTTAACCCTGCAGGGGTGTACTTCGTCACACACGCTCTCGCCACTTACCACCATGTACACGTCGTGTACCTCGGCAACCTTCAAGCGGAAGCCTGGCGAGGGAGTCGGCCACAGCCTACCTAAACACTCAAGTCTCTAGTCCAGGTTTATCGCCTATTCAGGTTCCATCCGCAGGGAGTCCGGCCGAGGTTTCCACATACGGCCCCGAACGATGTGTGCAGGGTTCCGAGACACCAAACGGGCGCCCGGCATGCCCGGCCACGTGCCTACCGCATCACAGCCCACCCCTCCGGTCAGCGCTGCCCACGGCCTCCAGCATACTACAAACACCAGAAACTACTTGCAACTCCTGGACAGAGGACAAGGGTGATTAAGAAGCGAAGAGGGTCCATAGGTTTCGGGCCCAATGCGTGGTAGTAACTGTATCATGGATCACAAACAAAGAACTCAGTTCCTGAGGACGGCTGCAATGAGACAACCCACCATGTACTCCTACATGGCCTCTCACCGCTACCTTTACCAAAACGTGTTCACACACTTAGCTCGCACACAGTAGGACATGTTCATCACCATTCCAACTCATCCCCGATGAATCAGACCCGACTCAACTCTAAGCAGTAGCAGGCATGACAAACAAGCATGAATGAGTTGGCACACCAGGGCTCAAACAACTCCTACTCATGCTAGTGGGTTTCATCTCTTTACTGTGGCAATGACAGGTCATGCAGAGGATAAGGGGTTCAACTACCGCAACAAGTAACGGTTGAATCGTTGTTGTCCTAATGTAGTAAAAGAGAGCAGGAGCGAGAGAGTGGGATTGTATCGGAATGAACAAGGGGTTTATGCTTGCCTGGCACTTCTGAAGATATTATAGTTCTTCATCGGTGTCATCGAACTCATCGTCGGAATCACGGCTTATCGAGAGGGGACAATCACCGGCAAACAAGGAAGAACACAATCAATGCAATGCAACAATTATGATGCATGATTATGACATGTCAAGAATGTTATTATTTACACTAATGCATCTAGCAAAAGTTTAAATGAGGTCCATATGAGCTAAGGGTTCATATGCAAACTCCATATTTAGCATCTATAATGTCATTATCATGTTTTCACCTATACAGCAGGTATAACTTAGTTTGACATGCATGAAAATAATACAGATGGATAGATTGCATTTTTCTGATAATTTTTCATATATAAATTATTTCATTCTGAGCTACGGTTGATTTTATATGATTTTTAGAAGTTTATACTATTTTCTGGAATTTTCTGAATAAACTTAAATCCAAATAATGCTTTACTGCGTCAGCCTGACGTCAGCAGTCAACCACGGTCAAACCTGACGGTGGGACCCGCATGTCATTGAGACAGTGTTGAACTCCGGTTTAACCCCGCGTTGACTCAGCTTTGACCCGTCGGGGGCCCGGTGTCAGTGTCACTGGGTTAAACTAACCACAGGGTTAGTGGCTAACCTAATCTGCCATGTCACCTAACCGGCGTTTAGCCGCCGGCGGCAGCAGACGCGGCGGGGCACTCGGGCACGGGCTGTGGTGCCCCGTTCGCAGCGTGGCTGGGCTCGTTCGAGAGGCCAGACCAGCGCGCGTCGGGCGGTGGCGCCAGTCGGGCCTGGGGTGGCCGGAGGCGATGGCGAGGGGCTCGACCGCGGCGGCCGGAGCTCGGGCACACTCGGGAATGGGGCTGCGGTGGTCGTTGAGTGGCGTGCTTAGCTCCTACGGCACCTGCGCGGCGCGGTGAGCACGTGGGTGTGCTTGGTTGGGAGCTATGATGACTGTGGCCACGGCGGCGAGAAGCTCGGGCGGCGGCGTGGTTCGGTGCTCGTGGGGAACGGTGCTACGGCAACCAAACGGGGAGCAGGGTTAGGGGGGAAATGACCGGGTGCTCACCGCGGTCACGAAGAGGTTCTCGGCGAGCTCGGGGAGGCACGGACGGCGTCGGAATTTGGCGGCGGCGATGCACGGCCGTGCGCGGAGACGACGGGTCGATGGCGAGGCGACAGGGCGTCCGGCGATGCTCGCGTTGAGGGGGAGCTTCAAGGCGTCGAGGCGGAACTCGTGGACTCATCGGCGGGGCGAGGGGTGGCCGGTGGCCACGGCAACGGCGACGGTGGCGACGGCTCCGTTCGGTGGTGCTGCGGGGAGAGAGACAGGGGAGGGGAGGGAGTGCAGCGAGTGAGGGAGAAGTGAGAGGGGGTCGGGGAGGTGCCGTGGCACTCGTGGAGGCGTCCAGAAGCGGCGGAAGCAGGAGGTGCCCTCGCGCGCGGCGACCACACGCCCGGCGTCCCTCTGGCGTCCTTCTGGCGCGAGGTGGGAGACGGTGGCGGCTCTGGTGGGCTGGGCCAGCTCCTGGGCCGTGGTGGGGCGCCAGGTATGTCCAGGTGAGGGGCCCAGTGGCCTTCTCTCTCTCTCTCTTACTTAATTGTTTCTGTTTTCTAGTTTAATTTGTTTGGTTTTGATTTAGTAAAATACTAAACCATTTTGTAAAATCCTGATAAAAATTGTGGGCACTTTTGAAAATATTTCCAACAGCCCTCAACTAGTTTCAGAATTATTAGAGCATTTAAAATATTTATAGGATTTAAATGCCCCAATTCAAATACAATATGAGTTAATTCAAAAATCCAAAAATGACCTAGAAATATGTTTATCATTTTTGGCAGAGGTTTTTACCTTTATCAAAAATCATGAACTTTTCTAAAGGGCATTAGGGTTCATTGAAAATGTTTTTAAGTTGAACCTAGTTGAGTTCTTTTGGGTGCTAGGGATTGATCACCCCTATTTCAAGTTTAAGAAAAATTTAAACATGATGCATGAGGAACAAGCAAAGTCAGACAAGGGCTGATCTGGGGCTGTGACACTCCGACTCTTGCCATTTCCGGCTATGTGTTATGATTTTCCCTCCGTGGTCGGGTTTGTCTTTCGTTTTGCATTTTGTCATGTCATGCATTTTCATATCATGTCATCATGTGCATTGCATTTGCATACGTGTTCGTCTCTTGCATCCGAGCATTTTCCCCGTTGTCCGTTTTCCAATCCGTCGCTCCTATCTCCTCCGGTGCACCCCTCTTGTTTTCTTTCGTGTGCGGGTGTCAAACTTTCTCGGAATGGACCGAGGATTGTCAAGTGGCCCTATTATATCACCCGGAGACCACCGGTCAAGTTTCGTTCCATTTGGAGGTCGTTTGGTACTCCAACGGTTAACCGGGCATCCGCAAAGTCCATTTGAGTGTCCAGCAAAAACCCCCATCAAAACCAGCCCAAAACCCACCAAACTCTCTTCCATGCTCTAGGTCG
This sequence comes from Triticum aestivum, assembly GCF_018294505.1. Classification (NCBI taxonomy): domain Eukaryota; kingdom Viridiplantae; phylum Streptophyta; class Magnoliopsida; order Poales; family Poaceae; genus Triticum; species Triticum aestivum. Next base: position 32,905 of record NW_025227177.1, on the reverse strand, counting down.
TTCGATCACGATCGTGTGGGCAAAAACCGCACCTCATTTGGAGCCTCCTAGCTCCCTCTACCTATAAATATGTGGGCATCCCGAATACAATCGCAGTCCAAACCCTAACCCTCGTCCCTCCGCGCGCCGGACACGTCTGCCCGGCGCCGGACAAATCGCGCCACCGCCATGTCACCGTCCGCCGCCGCCCGTACCGCGCCGGCCCGCGGAGCCCACGTCGGGCCCCCGTGAGCCCGCGCCGCCCGCGCCTGCCCCGCGCTCCTCCCGCGGTGCTCCGCCTCCGCCGGTGCCCCACCGCACCTCGCCGGTGTCC
>NW_025227177.1:28431-32226 GCF_018294505.1 Triticum aestivum | reverse complement strand
GCCGGTGTCCGCCATCGCCGGCCCCGCCTCCGCCCTGCTCCGCGCCGCAGCCGGCCGGCGCCGCCTCCCTCCGCCGCCGCCGCGGTCTCCCTCTCCTCCGCCGGCGCCGCCACCTCGCCTCTCCCTCCTTCCTCTTCGGCCGGCGAGCGCCTTCGAGCCCGGCCAGATCCGATCGATCCCGTACGGTAGCCCCGTTGACTTTCTCCTCGAACCCCCCTATTTTCTCTCTGTCTTTGAATTTCAACAGCATGTGCACTTGTTCGTGATGCCATAACTCCTTGCATGTAGCTCCGATTCGCGCGTGTAATATGTCAAATTGTTTGCCTCGTGATGCTCTACATTTTGTTCAATTGCACCATGTTCATTATAGGTCATCTTGATGCCCAAATCTCTGTTGGAAGAGGGCTAGTTGCTGTTAATCTCTGGTTCTTAGCAGAACTTGGAGATTTGTCATTTTTGTATCATTTAATCCGTGCATCTTATGGGAATGAGCTCTACATGTGTTTTGAAGTATGGCATGCCATCTTCCCAGTGGTATAGTCCATGTATTTTTGTGATCCTTTTGATGACTAGCACAAGCATGCAAAGTAGGCCCCGTAATATTTGTGATTTCAGGGACTTAGTGATTTCTCTAAGTCTTTGTCTGCTGTTATTTTTTTGCCATGTAAACTTGATGCTACAGAGAGATACATGCACATTTTGGAGATGTTCACTAAGGATGTTTTGTAGCTATAGTTGTAATTGATCCATTCGTGCAACTGTTTGCAATTATGGAGTGCCATAGCATGACTCAATCTTTCTCTACTTTTGCTATAAAATATTTCTGGCAGATTCTTAACATGATATGCAATTTTGCCAAGCTTATTGTAGTTGATCCATACATGCTATGCAATTGTTCTTGCCATGGATAGCTTCATAAACATGCTATCTTGCTGTAGGTGTGCTTGGTTTGTAATGCATTACTCTGTAGTGAGTGCATCAAGCTCACAAAGAGGCCTGCATATTATTATTTCTGCCATGCTCTGTTTTCTGCCAAGTCTGAAACCTGATACCGAAACTTGCTATGTTTACATGCTTGCCATCATATCTTCTGGTCCTTTTTGGCTTATGGGCAGTAAGGGACTTTTGTCGTATGCATTTAGTAGAACACTAGCATGCCTTGTTTTGCTATGTTAAGTTCCTGTAGCATGTTGATTTCGTGCTCTGAACATTGCTACCTGATGCTGTTTTCTGCCATGTCCAGTTTTTCACAAAGTCTGTGATCCTGTTATCTTTTGCACTTTTGCCATGCTTGTTTGAGCTTGTTATATTATGATCTAGCCGTAGATCAGTGTTCATCTTTTGTCTAGCATCTCCTGTGGATTACTTCCATGTGCTTTGTTGCTATGTTGGGCTGCTGTAGCATTGTTACTTGTTGTATTTTAAGTGCCATCATGCTATTAATCGCAGATTCGTGTCATTCTTGTTTTGCTTGCCATTTGCAAACCGTGCATCCGTTTCCGGTGATCTTTATATCGGTTTTGACCGAAATCACCTCATCTTTCCAGTGGCATGCTTGGTTTGCCAAGTTACTGCCATGTTCATCATTTTCCCTTCCGGAGAACACATATGCATCACATATCATATCTTGCATATCATACATGTTTTGCATCATGTTGCTTGTGCATTTCTCGTTGTTGATTGTGGTTCCGTTTGTTTGTCTTCTTGTCTTGGGTAGAGCCGGGAGACGAGTTCGTGAACGAGGAACCTGTTGAGTACGCTTACGAGGATCAAGCTTTCGACAACTCTGAGAACCTTGCAGGCAAGATGACCACCCCTCGAAATCACTTCTATCTTTGCTTTGCTAGTTGTCCGCTCTATTGCCATGCTACGCTACCTATCACTTGCTATATCATGTCTCCCATTTTGCCATGTCAGCCTCTAACCATCCTTTCCTAGCACACCGTTGTTTGGCTAAGTTACCGCTTTTGCTCAGCCCCTCTTATAGAGTTGCTAGTTGCAGGTGAAGTTGAAGTTGTTCCATGTTGGAACATGGATATGTTGGGATATCACAATATCTCTTATTTAATTAATGCATCTATATATATTTGGTAAAGGGTGGAAGGCTCGGCCTTATGCCTGGTGTTTTGTTCCACTCTTGCCGCCCTAGTTTCTGATATACCGGGATTATGTTCCTTGAGTTTGCGTTCCTTACGCGGTCGGGTGAATTATGGGACCCCCTTGACAGTTCGCCTTGAATAAAACTCCTCCAGCAAGGCCCAACCTTGGTTTTACCATTTGCGACCTATGCCTTTTTCCCCCGGGTTTTCTAGAGCCCGAGGGTCATCTTTATTTTAAACCCCCGGGCCAGTGCTCCTCTGAGTATTGGTCCAAACTGTCAGTCGCCGGTGGCCACCAGGGGCAACTCTGGTATGGCCTATCGGAAGCTTGGACAATCCGGTGTGCCCTGAGAACGAGATATGTGCAGCTCCTATCGGGATTTGTCGGCACATTCGGGCGGCTTTGCTAGTCTTGTTTTACCATTGTCGAAATGTCTTGTAAACTGGGATTCCGAGACTGATCGGGTCTTTCCGGGAGAAGGTTTATCCTTCGTTGACCGTGAGAGCTTATGATGGGCTAAGTTGGGACACCCATGCAGGGTATTATCTTTCGAAAGCCGTGCCCGCGGTTATGAGGCAGATGGGAATTTGTTAATGTCCGGTTGTAGATAACTTGTCGCTTGACCCAATTAAAATACATCAACTGCGTGTGTAGCCGTGATGGTCTCTTCTCGGCGGAGTCCGGGAAGTGAACACGGACTGTGTTATGCATGACGTAAGTAGGTGTTCAGGATCACTTCTTGGTCATTGCTAGATGACGTCCGTTCCGTTGCTTCTCTTCTCGCTCTCATTTGCGCATGTTAGCCACCATATATGCTTATTGCCGCTGCAGCTCCACCTCTTTGCACCTCCCTTTCCTATAAGCTTAAATAGTCTTGATCTCGCGGGTGTGAGATTGCTGAGTCCCTGTGACTCACAGATTCTACCAAAACAGTTGCAGGTGCCGATGATGCCAGTGCAGATGATGGCGTCGATCTCAAGTGGGAGTTCGACTAGGAACGTGGTCGTTACTATGTATCTTTTCCTGATGATCAGTAGTGGAGCCCAGTTGGGACGATCGGGGATCTAGCATTTGGGGTTATCTTATTTTCATCTGGATTTTGAACGTAGTCGGTCTATATGATTGTATTTTGGATGATGAATGATATTTATTCATGTATTGTGTGAAGTGGCGATTGTAAGCCAACTCTTTATCCCATTCTTGTTCATTACATGGGATTGTGTGAAGATGACCCTTCTTGCGACAAAACCACTATGCGGTTATGCCTCTAAGTCGTGCCTCGACACGTGGGAGATATAGCCGCATCGTGGGCGTTACAGATAGACAGGGTGGCATTGGTGTCATCTGCTCGTCTCGGCGTCCGTTGTCGCTACCGCGACGACGTCCGCCTCGACTTGAGTCACCCTAAGATAGACAGGGTGGCATTCTTGTCACGTGCTCGTCTCGGCGTCCGTCTGTCGCCACCGTGACGACGTCCGCCTTGACTCGCGTTAACCTAAGATAAACAGGGTGGCATTGGTGTCACGTGCTCGTCTCGGCGTCCGTCGTCGCTACCGCGACGACGTCCGCCTCGACTCACGTAACCCTAAGATAGACAGGGTGGCATTGGTGTCATGTGCTCGTCTCGTCGTCCGTCATCGCTACCTCGACGACGTCCGCATCGACTCGCGTTACCGTAAGATAGACAGGGTGGCA
>NW_025227177.1:27165-28421 GCF_018294505.1 Triticum aestivum | reverse complement strand
GACGACGTCCGCCTCGACTCGCGTTATGCTAAGACAGGGTGGCAGTGGTGTCACGTGCTTGTCTCGGCGTCCGTCCTCGCTACCGCGACAACGTCCGCCTCGACTCGCGTTAGGCTAAGACAGGGTGTCCGTGGTGTCACGTGCTCGTCTCGGCGTCCGTCGTCGCTACCGTGACGACGTCCGCTTCTACTCGCGTTACCCTAAGATAGACAGGGTGTTCGTGGTGTCACGTGCTCGTCTCGGCGTCCGTCGTCGCTACCGCGACGACGTCCCCCTCGACTCGCGTTACCCTAAGATAGACAGGGTGGCAGTGGCGTCACGTGCTCGTCTCGCCATCCGTCGTCGCTACCGCGGCGACGTCCGCCTCGACTCGCGTTACGCTAAGATAGGGTGGCAGTGGTGTCACGTGCTCGTCTCGGCGTCTGTCGTCGCTACCGCGACGACGTCCGCATCGACTCGCGTTACCCTAAGATAGACAGGGTTGCAGTGGTGTCACGTGCTCGTCTCGGCGTCCGTCGTCGCTACTGCGACGGCGTCCGCCTCGACTCGCGTCACCCTCAGATAGACAGGGTGGTAGTGCTGCCACGTGCTCGTCTCGGCGTCCGTCGTCGCTACCGCGACGACGTCTGCCTCGACTTGCGTTACCCTAAGATAGACAGGGTGTCCGTGGTGTCACGTGCCTGTCTCGGCGTCTGTCGTCGCTGCCGCGACGACGTCTGCCTCGACTCGTGTTACCGTAAGATAGACAGGGTGGCAGTGGTGTCACGTGCTCGTCTCGGCGTCCGACGTCACTACCGCGACGACGTCCGCATCGACTCGCGTTACCCTAAGATAGACAGGGTGTCCGTGGTGTCACGTGCCCGTCTTGGCGTCCGTCATCGCTGCCGCGACGACGTCCGCCTCGACTCGCATTACGCTAAGACAGGGTGGCAGTGATGAAACGTTCTCGTCTCGGCTTCCGTCGTCGTTACCGCGACGACGTCCGCCTCGACTCGCGTTACCCTAAGATAAACAGGGTGGCAGTGGTGTCACGTTTCTCGTCTCGGCGTCCGTCGTCGCTACCGCGACGACGTCCGCCTCGACTCGCGTTATGCTAAGACAGGGTGGCAGTGGTCTCACGTGCTCGTCTCGGCGTCCGTCCTCGGTACCGCGACGATGTCCGCCTCTACTCGCCTCACCCTAAGATAGACAGGGTGGCAGTGGCGTCACGTGCTCGTCTCGCCATCCGTCGTCGCTACCGCGGCGACGTCCACCTC
>NW_025227177.1:17878-27155 GCF_018294505.1 Triticum aestivum | reverse complement strand
GACAGGGTGGCGGTGGTGCCACGTGCTCGTCTCGGCGTCCGTCGTCGCTACAGTGACGATGTCCGCCTCGACTCGCGTTACCCTAAGATAGACAGGGTGGCAGTGGTGTCACGTGCTCGTCTCGGCGTCCGTCGTCGCTACCGCGACGACGTCCGCCTCGACTCGCGTTAACCTAAGATAAACAGGGTGGCATTGGTGTCACGTGCTCGTCTCGGCGTCCGTCGTCGCTATAGTGACGATGTCCGCCTTGACTCGCATTACCCTAAGATAGACAGGGTGGCAGTGGTATTGAAGGAAATATGCCCTAGAGGCAATAATAAAGTATTATATATTTCCTTATATCATGATAAATGTTTATTATTCATGCTAGAATTGTATTAACCGGAAACATAATACATGTGTGAATACATAGACAAACAGAGTGTCACTAGTATGCCACTGCTTAACTAGCTCGTTAATCAAAGATGGTTATGTTTCCTAGCCAAAGACATGAGTTGTCATTTGATTAACGGGATCACCTCATTAGGAGAATGACGTGATTGACATGACCCATTACGTTAGCTTAGCAACCGATCGTTTAGTATGTTGCTATTGCTTTCTTCATGACATATACAAGTTCCTATGACTATGAGATTATGCAACTCCCGTTTACCGGAGGAACACTTTGTGTGCTACCAAACGTCACAACTTAACTGGGTGATTATAAAGGTGCTCTACAGGTGTCTCCAAAGGTACTTGTTGGGTTGGCATATTTTGAGACTAGGATTTGTCACTCCAATTGTCGGAGAGGTATCTCTGGGCCCACTCGGTAATGCACATCACTATAAGCCTTGCAAGCATTGTGACTAATGAGTTAGTTGCAGGATGATGTATTACGAAACGAGTAAAGAGACTTGCCAGTAATGAGATTGAACTAGGTATCGAGATACCGACGATCGAATCTCGGGCAAGTAACATACCGATGACAAAGGGAACAACGTATGTTGTTATGCGGTCTGACCGATAAAGATCTTCGTAGAATATGTGGGAGCCATTATGGGCATCCAGGTCCCGCTATTGGTTATTGACCAGAGAGGTGTCTCGGTCATGTCTACATAGTTCTCGAACCCAAAGGGTCCGCACGCTTAAAGTTACGATGACAGTTTTATTATGAGTTTATATGTATTGATGTACCGAAGGTTGTTCGGAGTCCCGGATGTGATCACGGACATGATGAGGAGTCTCGAAATGGTCGAGACGTAAAGATTGATATATTGGACGACTATATTCGGACACCGGAAATGTTCCGGAGAAGTTTCGGATTAAACCGGAGTGCCGGAGGGTTACCGGAACCCCCCGGGGGAAGTATTGGGCCTTAGTGGGTCTTGAGGGGAGAGAGAGGGCAGCAACCAGGAGGTGGTGCGCCCCCTCCCAGGAGGAGTCCTAGTTGGACTAGGAGAGGGGGGCGCAGCCCCCTTTCCCTCTCCCTCTCCCTCTCTTTCCTTCCCCCCTTCTTTTCCTAGTAGGACTAGGAAAGGGGAGTCCTACTCCTACTAGGAGGAGGACTCCCCCCCTCTCCTTGGCGCGCCCATAGATAGCCGGCCTCCCCCTTGCTCCTTTATATATGGGGGCAGGGGGGCACCTCTAAACACACTTGATATACGATATTTTAGCCGTGTGCGGTGCCCCCCTCCACCAGATTACACCTCGATAATACCGTCGCGGAGCTTAGGCGAAGCCCTGCGTCGGTGGAACATCATCATCGTCACCACGCCGTCGTGCTGACGAAACTCTCCCTCAACACTCGGCTGGATCGGAGTTCGAGGGACGACATCGAGCTGAACGTGTGTAGAACTTCGGAGGTGCCGTGCGTTCGGTACTTGATCGGTCGGATCGTGAAGACGTACGACTACATCAACCGCGTTGTGATAACGCTTCCGCTGTCGGTCTACGAGGGTACGTGGACAACACTCTCCCCTCCCGTTGCTATGCATCACCATGATCTTGCGTGTGCGTAGGAATTTTTTTTTTCAAATTACTACGTTACCCAACAGTGGCATCCGAGCCTGGTTTTATGCGTTGATGCTATGCACGAGTAGAACACAAGTGAGTTGTGGGCGATATAAGTCATACTGCTTACCAGCATGTCATACTTTGGTTCAGCGGTATTGTGAGATGAAGCAGCCCGGACCGACATTACGCGTACGCTTACGCGAGACTGGTTTCACCGTTCGGAGCACTCGTTGCTTAAAGGTGACTGGCGGGTGTCTGTCTCTCTCACTTTAGTTGAACCGAGTGTGGCTACGCCCGGTCCTTGCGAAGGTTAAAACAGCACCAACTTGACAAACTATCGTTGTGGTTTTGATGCGTAGGTAAGAACGGTTCTTGCTAAGCCCGTAGCAGCCACGTAAAATATGCAACAACAAAGTAGAGGTCGTCTAACTTGTTTTTGCAGGGCATGTTGTGATGTGATATGGTCAAGACATGATGTGATATAATGTGTTGTATGAGATGATCATGTTTTGTAACCGAGTTATCGGCAACTGGCAGGAGCCATATGGTTGTCGCTTTATTGTATGAGATGCAATTGCCATGTAATAGTTTTACTTTATCACTAAGCGGTAGCGATAGTCGTAAAAGCAATAAGTTGGCGAGACGACAACGATACTACGATGGAGATCAAGGTGTCGAGCCGGTGACGATGGTGATCATGATGGTGCTTCGGAGATGGAGATCACAAGCACGGTGATTCGGAGATGGAGATCACAAGCACAAGATGATGATGGCCATATCATATCACTTATATTGATTGCATGTGATGTTAATCCTTTATGCATCTTATCTTGCTTTGATTGACGGTAGCATTATAAGATGATCTCTCACAAAAATTTCAAGATAAAAGTGTTCTCCCTGAGTATGCACCGTTGCAAAAGTTCTTCGTGCTGAGACACCACGTGTTAATCGGGTGTGATAGGCTCTACGTTCAAATACAACGGGTGCAAAACAGTTGCACACGCGGAATACTCAGGTTAAACTTGACGAGTCTAGCATATGTACAGATATGGCCTCGGAACACAGAGACCGAAAGGTCGAGCGTGAATCATATAGTAGATATGATCAACGTAGTGATGTTCACCATTGAAACTACTCCATCTCACGTGTTAATCGGACATGGTTTAGTTGCTTTGGATCACGTAATCACTTAGATGATTAGAGAGATGTCTATCTAAGTGGGAGTTCTTAAGTAATATGATTAATTGAACTTAAATTTATCATGAACTTAGTACCTGATAGTATCTTGCTTGTCTATGTTAATTGTAGATATATGGCCCGTGCTGTTGTTCCGTTGAATTTTAATGCGTTCCTTGAGAAAGCTAAGTTGAAAGATGATGGCAGCAATTACACGGACTGGGTCCGTAACTTGAGGATTATCCTCATTGCTGCACAGAAGAATTACGTCCTGGAAGCACCGCTAGGTGCCAGGCCTCCTGCAAGAGCTACGCCAGAAGTTATGAACGTCTGGCAAAGCAAAGCTGATGACTACTCAATAGTTCAGTGTGCCATGCTTTACGGCTTAGAACCGGGACTTCAACGACGTTTTGAACGTCATGGAGCATATGAGATGTTCCAGGAGTTGAAGTTAATATTTCAAGCAAATGCCCGGATTGAGAGATATGAAGTCTCCAATAAGTTCTATAGCTGCAAGATGGAAGAGAATAGTTCTGTCAGTGAGCATATACTCAGAATGTCTGGGTATAATAATCACTTAATTCAACTGGGAGTTCAACTTCCGGATGATTGCGTCATTGACAGAATTCTTCAATCACTGCCACCAAGCTACAAGAGCTTCGTGATGAACTATAACATGCAAGGGATGAATAAGATGATTCCCGAGCTCTTCGCAATGCTAAAGGCAGCGGAGGTAGAAATCAAAAAGGAGCATCAAGTTTTGATGGTCAGTAAAACCACTAGTTTCAAGAAAAAGGGCAAAGGGAAGAAGAAAGGGAACTTCAAGAAGAATAGCAAGCAAGTTGCTGTTCAGGAGAAGAAACCCAAGTCTGGACCTAAGCCTGAAACTGAGTGCTTCTACTGTAAGCAGACTGGCCACTGGAAGCGGAACTGCCCCAAGTATTTGGCGGATAAGAAGGATGGCAAGGTTAACAAAGGTATATGTGATATACATGTTATTGATGTGTACCTTACTAATACTCGCAGTAGCACCTGGGTATTTGATACTGGTTCTGTTGCTAATATTTGCAACTCGAAACAGGGGCTACGGATTAAGCGAAGTTTGGCTAAGGACGAGGTAACGATGCGCGTGGGAAATGGTTCCAAAGTCGATGTGATCGCCGTCGGCACGCTACCTCTACATCTACCTTCGGGATTAGTTTTAGACCTAAATAATTGTTATTTGGTGCCAGCGTTGAGCATGAACATTATATCTGGATCTTGTTTAATGCGAGACGGTTATTCATTTAAATCAGAGAATAATGGTTGTTCTATTTATATGAATAATATCTTTTATGGTCATGCACCCTTGAAGAGTGGTCTATTTTTAATGAAACTCGATAGTAGTGATACACATATTCATAATGTTGAAGCCAAAAGATGCAGAGTTAATAATGACAGTGCAACTTATTTGTGGCACTGCCGTTTGGGTCATATCGGTGTAAAGCGCATGAAGAAACTCCATACTGATGGAATTTTGGAATCACTTGATTTTGAATCACTTGGTACTTGCGAACCGTGCCTTATGGGCAAGATGACAAAAACACCGTTCTCCGGAACTATGGAGAGAGCAACAGATTTGTTGGAAATCATACATACAGATGTATGTGGCCCGATGAATATTGAAGCTCGTGGCGGATATCGTTATTTTCTCACCTTCACAGATGATTTGAGCAGATATGGGTATATCTACTTAATGAAACATAAGTCTGAAACATTTGAAAAGTTCAAAGAATTTCAGAGTGAAGTTGAAAATCATCGTAACAAGAAAATAAAATTCCTACGATCTGATCGTGGAGGGGAATATTTGAGTTACGAGTTTGGTCTACATTTGAAACAATGCGGAATAGTTTCGCAACTCACGCCACCCGGAACACCACAGCGTAATGGTGTGTCTGAACATCGTACTCGTACTTTATTAGATATGGTGCGAACTATGATGTCTCTTACTGGATTACCGCTATCATTTTGGGGTTATGCTTTAGAGACAGCTGCATTCACTCTAAATAGGACACCATCGAAATCCGTTGAGACGACGCCTTTTGAACTATGGTTTGGCAAGAAACCAAAGTTGTCGTATCTTAAAGTTTGGGGTTGCGATGCTTATGTGAAGAAACTTCAACCTGATAAGCTCGAGCCTAAATCGGAGAAATGTGTCTTCATAGGATACCCAAAGGAGACCGTTGGGTACACCTTCTATCACAGATCCGAAGGCAAGATATTTGTTGCTAGAAATGGATCCTTTCTAGAGAAGGAGTTTCTCTCAAAAGATGTGAGTGGGAGGAAAGTAGAACTTGATGAGGTAACCGTACCTGCTCCCTAATTGGAAAGTAGATCATCGCAGAGATCAGTTTCCGCGACATCTACACCAAGTAGTGAGGAAGTTAATGATAATGATCATGAAACTTCAGATCAAGTTATTACTGAACTTCGTAGGTCAACTAGATCAAGATCCGCACCAGAGTGGTACGGTAATCCTGTTCTGGAGGTCATGTTACTAGACCATGGCGAACCTACGAACTATGAAGAAGCGATGGTGAGCCCAGATTCCGCAAAATGGCTTGAAGCCATGAAATCCGAGATGGGATCCATGTATGAGAACAAAGTATGGACTTTGGTTGACTTGCCCGATGGTCGGCAAGCCATTGAAAATAAATGGATCTTTAAGAAGAAGACTGACGCTGATGGTAATGTTACTGTCTATAAAGCTCGACTTGTTGCGAAAGGTTTTCGACAAGTTCAAGGAATTGACTACGATGAGACCTTCTCACCCGTAGCGATGCTTAAGTCTGTCCGAATCATGTTAGCAATTGCCGCATTTTATGATTATGAAATTTGGCAAATGGATGTCAAAACTGCGTTCCTGAATGGATTTCTGGAAGAAGAGTTGTATATGATGCAACCGGAAGGTTTTGTCGATCCAAAGGGAGCTAACAAAGTGTGCAAGCTCCAGCGATCCATTTATGGACTGGTGCAAGCCTCTCGGAGTTGGAATAAACGTTTTGATAGTGTGATCAAAGCATTTGGTTTTATACAGACTTTTGGAGAAGCCTGTATTTACAAGAAAGTGAGTGGGAGCTCGATAGCATTTCTGATATTATATGTGGATGACATATTACTGATTGGAAATGATATAGAATTTCTGGATAGCATAAAGGGATACTTGAATAAGAGTTTTTCAATGAAAGACCTCGGTGAAGCTGCATATATATTAGGCATTAAGATCTATAGAGATAGATCAAAACGCTTAATTGGACTTTCACAAAGCACATACCTTGACAAAGTTTTGAAGAAGTTCAAAATGGATCAAGCAAAGAAAGGGTTCTTGCATGTACTACAAGGTGTGAGATTGAGTAAGACTCAATGCCCGACCACTGCAGAAGATAGAGAGAAAATGAAAGATGTTCCCTATGCTTCAGCCATAGGCTCTATCATGTATGCAATGCTGTGTACCAGACCTGATGTGTCCCTAGCTATAAGTTTAGCAGGGAGGTACCAAAGTAATCCAGGAGTGGATCACTGGACAGCGGTCAAGAACATCCTGAAATACCTGAAAAGGACTAAGGATATGTTTCTCGTATATGGAGGTGACAAAGAGCTCATCGTAAGGGGTTACGTTGATGCAAGCTTTGACACTGATCCGGACGATTCGAAATCGCAAACCGGATACGTATTTACATTGAACGGTGGAGCTGTTAGTTGGTGCAGTTCCAAGCAAAGTGTCGTGGCGGGATCTACGTGTGAAGCGGAATACATAGCTGCTTCGGAAGCAGCGAATGAAGGAGTCTGGATGAAGGAGTTCATATCAGATCTAGGTGTCATACCTAGTACATCGGGACCAATGAAAATCTTTTGTGATAATACTGGTGCAATTGCCTTAGCAAAGGAATCCAGATTTCACAAGAGAACCAAGCACATCAGAAGACGCTTCAATTCCATCCGGGATTTAGTCCAGGTGGGAGACATAGAAATTTGGAAGATACATACGGATCTGAATGTAGCAGATCCGTTAACTAAGCCTCTTCCACGAGCAAAACATGATCAGCACCAAGACTCCATGGGTGTAAGAATCATTACTATGTAATCTAGATTATTGACTCTAGTGCAAGTGGGAGACTGAAGGAAATATGCCCTAGAGGCAACAATAAAGTATTATATATTTCCTTATATCATGATAAATGTTTATTATTCATGCTAGAATTGTATTAACCGGAAACATAATACATGTGTGAATACATAGACAAACAGAGTGTCACTAGTATGCCTCTGCTTAACTAGCTCGTTAATCAAAGATGGTTATGTTTCCTAGCCATAGACATGAGTTGTCATTTGATTAACGGGATCACCTCATTAGGAGAATGACGTGATTGACATGACCCATTACGTTAGCTTAGCACCCGATCGTTTAGTATGTTGCTATTGCTTTCTTCATGACTTATACATGTTCCTATGACTATGAGATTATGCAACTCCCGTTTACCGGACGAACACTTTGTGTGCTACCAAACATCACAACGTAACTGGGTGATTATAAAGGTGCTCTACAGGTGTCTCCAAAGGTACTTGTTGGGTTGGCGTATTTCGAGACTAGGATTTGTCACTCCAATTGTCGGAGAGGTATCTCTGGGCCCACTCGGTAATGCACATCACTATAAGCCTTGCAAGCATTGTGACTAATGAGTTAGTTGCGGGATGATGTATTACGAAACGAGTAAAGAGACTTGCCGGTAACGAGATTGAACTAGGTATCGAGATACCGACGATCGAATCTCGGGCAAGTAACATACCGATGACAAAGGGAACAACGTATGTTGTTATGCGGTCTGACCGATAAAGATCTTCGTAGAATATGTGGGAGCCATTATGGGCATCCAGGTCCCGCTATTGGTTATTGACCAGAGAGGTGTCTCGGTCATGTCTACATAGTTCTCGAACCCAAAGGGTCCGCACGCTTAAAGTTACGATGACAGTTTTATTATGAGTTTATATGTATTGATGTACCGAAGGTTGTTCGGAGTCCCGGATATGATGACGGACATGATGAGGAGTCTCGAAATGGTCGAGACGTAAAGATTGATATATTGGACGACTATATTCGGACACCGGAAATATTCCGGAGAAGTTTCGGATTAAACCGGAGTGCCGGAAGGTTACCGGAACCCCCCGGGGGAAGTATTGGGCCTTAGTGGGCCTTAAGGGGAGAGAGAGGGCAGCAACCAGGAGGTGGTGCGCCCCCTCCCAGGAGGAGTCCTAGTTGGACTAGGAGAGGGGGGCGCAGCCCCCTTTCCCTCTCCCTCTCCCTCTCTTTCCTTCCCCCCTTCTTTTCCTAGTAGGACTAGGAAAGGGGAGTCCTACTCCTACTAGGAGGAGGACTCCCCCCCTCTCCTTGGCGCGCCCATAGGAAGCCGGCCTCCCCCTTGCTCCTTTATATACGGGGGCAGGGGGGCACCTCTAAACACACTTGATATACGATATTTTAGCCGTGTGCGGTGCCCCCCTCCACCAGATTACACCTCTATAATACCGTCGCGGAGCTTAGGCGAAGCCCTGCGTCGGTGGAACATCATCATCGTCACCACGCCGTCGTGCTGACGAAACTCTCCCTCAACACTCGGCTGGATCGGAGTTCGAGGGACGTCATCGAGCTGAACGTGTGTAGAACTTCGAAGGTGCCGTGCATTCGGTACTTGATCGGTCCGATCGTGAAGACGTACGACTACATCAACCGCGTTGTGATAACGCTTCCGCTGTCGGTCTACGAGGGTACGTGGACAACACTCTCCCCTCCCGTTGCTATGCATGACCATGATCTTGCATGTGCGTAGGAATTTTTCTTTTGAAATTACTACGTTACCCAACAGGTATCACGTGCTCGTCTCGGCGTCCCTCGTCGCTACCGTGACGACGTCCCCCTCGACTCGCGTAACCCTAAGATAGACAGGGGCGTTGATGTCACGTGCTCGTTTCGGAGTCCGTCTGTCCCTACCGCGACGACGTCCGCCTCGACTCGCGTTAACCTAAGATAAACAGGGTGGCATTGGTGTCACGTGCTCGTCTCGGCGTCCGTCGT
>NW_025227177.1:15659-16567 GCF_018294505.1 Triticum aestivum | reverse complement strand
CGACGTCCGCCTCAACTCGCGTTACCCTAAGATAGACAGGGTGGCATTCGTGTCACGTGCTCATCTCGGCGTCCGTCGTCGCGGTCGCCTCGACTCGAGTTACCCTAAGATAGACATGGTGGCATTCATGTCACGTGCTCGTCTCAGCGTCCGTCTATCGCTACCGCGACGACGTCCGCCTCGACTCGTGTTAACCTAAGATAAACAGGGTGGAATTGGTGTCACGTGCTCGTCTCGGCGTCCGTCGTCGCTACCGCGACGACATCCGCCTCGACCCACGTAACCCTAAGATAGACAGGGTGGCATTGGTGTCACGTGCTCGTCTCGTCGTCCGTCGTCGCTACCTCGACGACGTCCGCCTCGACTCGCGTTACCCTAAGATAGACATGGTGGCATTCGTGTCACATGCTCGTCTCGGCGTCCGTCGTCGGTACCGCGATGACGTCCGCCTCGACTCGCGTTACCCTAAGGTAGACAGGGTGGCGGTGGTGCCACGTGCTCGTCTCGGCGTCCGTCGTCGCTACAGTGACGATTTCCGCCTCGACTCGCGTTACCCTAAGATACACAGGGTGGCAGTGGTGTCACGTGCTCGTCTCGGCGTCCGTCGTCGCTACCGCAACGACGTCCGCCTTGACTCGCATAACGCAAAGATAGACAGGGGGCGTTGGTGTCACATGCTCGTCTCGTCGTCCGTCGTCGCTACCTCGACGACGTCTGCCTCGACTCGCGTTACCCTAAGATAGACAGGGTGGCAGTGGTGTCACGTGCTCGTCTCGGTGTCCGTCGTCGCTACCGCGACGACGTCCGCCTAGACTCGCGTAACCCTAAGATAGACAGGGGGTGTTGGTGTCACGTGCTCGTCTCGGAGTCCGTCTGTCGCTACCGCGACGACGTCCGCCTAGACTCGC
>NW_025227177.1:13507-14200 GCF_018294505.1 Triticum aestivum | reverse complement strand
GTGTCACGTGCTCGTCTCGGCGTCCGTCGTCGCGGTCGCCTCGACTCGAGTTACACTAAGATAGATAGGGTGGCATTCATGTCACGTGCTCATCTCAGCGTCCGTCTATCGCTACCGCGATGACGTCCGCCTCGACTCGTGTTAACCTAAGATAAACAGGGTGGCATTGGTGTCATGTGCACGTCTCGGCGTCCGTCGTCGCTACCGCGACGACATCCGCCTCGACCCACGTAACCCTAAGATAGACAGGGTGGCATTGGTGTCACATGCTTGTCTTGTCGTCCGTCGTCGCTACCTCGACGACGTCCGCCTCGACTCGCGTTACCCTAAGATAGACAGGGTGGCATTCGTGTCACATGCTCGTCTCGGCGTCCGTCGACGCTACCGCGACGACGTCCGCCCCGACTCGCGTTACCCTAAGGTAGACAGGGTGGCGGTGGTGCCACGTGCTCGTCTCGGCGTCCGTCGTCGCTACAGTGACGATGTCCGCCTCGACTCGCGTTACCCTAAGATAGACAGGGTGGCAGTGGCGTCACGTGCTCGTCTCGGCATCCGTCGTCGCTACCGCCACGACGTCCTCCTCGACTCGCGTAGCCCTAAGATAGATAGGGGGCGTTGGTGTCACGTGCTCGTCTCGGCGTCCGTCGTCGCTACCGCGACGACGTCCGCCTCGACTCGCGTTACCCTAAGATA
>NW_025227177.1:12603-13174 GCF_018294505.1 Triticum aestivum | reverse complement strand
CGGGTTACCCTAAGATAGACAGGGTGGCATTCGTGTCACGTGCTCGTCTCGGCGTCCGTCGTCGCGGTCGCCTCGACTCGAGTTACACTAAGATAGATAGGGTGGCATTCATGTCACGTGCTCATCTCAGCGTCCGTCTATCGCTACCGCGAGGACGTCCGCCTCGACTCGTGTTAACCTAAGATAAACAGGGTGGCATTGGTGTCATGTGCTCGTCTCGGCGTCCGTCGTCGCTACCGCGACGACATCCGGCTCGACCCACGTAACCCTAAGATAGACAGGGTGGCATTGGTGTCACGTGCTAGTCTCGTCGTCCGTCGTCGCTACCTCGACGACGTCCGCCTCGACTCGCGTTACCCTAAGATAGACAGGGTGGCATTCGTATCACATGCTCGTCTCGGCATCCGTCGACGCTACCGCGACGACGTCCGCCCCGACTCGCGTTACCCTAAGGTAGACAGGGTGGCGGTGGTGCCACGTGCTCGTCTCGGCGTCCGTCGTCGCTACAGTGACGATGTCCGCCTCGACTCGCGTTAACCTAAGATAGACAGGGTGGCAGTGGTGTCACGTG
>NW_025227177.1:12065-12587 GCF_018294505.1 Triticum aestivum | reverse complement strand
CGTCGCTACAGTGACGATGTCCTCCTCGACTCGCGTTACCCTAAGATAGACAGGGTGGCAGTGGCGTCACGTGCTCGTCTCGGCGTCCGTCGTCGCTACCGCGACGACGTCCGCCTTGACTCGCGTAACTCTAAGATAGACAGGGGGCGTTGGTGTCACGTGCTCGTCTCGTCGTCCGTCGTCGCTACCTCGACGACGTCCGCCTCGACCCGCGTTACTCTAAGATAGACAGGGTGGCAGTGGTGCCACGTACTCGTCTCGGCGACCGTCGTTGCTACAGCCACGTCGTCTGCCTCGACTCGCGTTACCCTAAGATAGACAGGGTGGCATTCGTGTCACGTGCTCGTCTCGGCGTCCGTCGTCGCTACCGCGACGACGTCCGCCTCGACTCGCGTAACTCTAAGATACACAGGGTGGCATTGGTGTCATGTTCTCGTCTCGGCGTCCGTCGTCGCTACCGCGACGACGTCCGCCTCGACTCGAGTTACCCTAAGATAGACAGGGTGGCATTCTTGTCACGTG
>NW_025227177.1:11630-12055 GCF_018294505.1 Triticum aestivum | reverse complement strand
GGCGACCGTCATCGCTACAGTCATGACGTCCGTCTCGACTCGCGTTACCCTAAGATAGACAGGGTGGCATTGGTGTCACGTGCTCATCTCGGCGTCCGTCGTCGCTACTGCGACGACGTCCGCCTCGACTCGCGTAAACCTAAGATAGACAGGGTGGCATTGGTGTCATGTGCTCGTCTCGGCGTCCGTCGTCGCTACAGTCACGACGTCCGCCTCGACTCACGTAACCCTAAGATAGACAGGGTGGCATTGGTGTCACGTGCTCGTCTCGTCGTCCGTCGTCGCTACCTCGACGACGTCCGCCTCGACTCGCGTAACCCTAAGATAGACAGGGGGCGTTGGTGTCACGTGCTCGTCTCGGCGTCTGTCTGTCGCTACCGCGATGACGTCCGCCTCGACTCGCGTTAACCTAAGATAAACAGGGT
>NW_025227177.1:11081-11620 GCF_018294505.1 Triticum aestivum | reverse complement strand
TGCGTTACCCTAAGATAGACAGGGTGGCATTGGTGTCCCGTGCTTGTCTCGTCGTCCGTCGTCGCTACCTCGACGACGTCCGCCTCGACTCGCGTAACCCTAAGATAGACAGGGGGCGTTGGTGTCACGTACTCGTCTCGGCGTCCGTCTGTCGCTACCGCGATGACGTCCGCCTCGACTCGCGTTAACCTCAGATAAACAGGGTGGCATTGGTGTCACATGCTCGTCTCGGCGACCGTCGTTGCTACCGCGACGACGTCCGCCTCGACTCGAGTTACCCTAAGATAGACATGGTGGCATTCTTGTCACGTGCTCGTCTCGGCGTCCGTCTGTCGCCACCGCGACGACGTCCGCCTCGACTCGCGTTAACCTAAGATAAACAGGGTGGCATTGGTGTCACATGCTCGTCTCGGCGTCCGTCGTCGCTACCGCGACGACGTCCGCCTCGACTCACGTAACCCTAAGATAGACAGGGTGGCATTGGTGTCACGTGCTCGTCTCGTCGTCCGTCGTCGCTACCTCGACGACGTCCGCCTCGA
>NW_025227177.1:8369-8989 GCF_018294505.1 Triticum aestivum | reverse complement strand
GTCCGTCATCGCTACCTCGGCAACATCCGCCTCGACTCGCGTTACCCTAAGATAGACAGGGTGGCATTCGTGTCACGTGCTCGTCTCGGCGTCCGTCATCGTGGTCGCCTCGACTCGAGTTACCCTAGGATAGATAGGGTGGCATTCATGTCACATGCTCGTCTCGGCGTCCGTCTCTCGCTACCGCGACGACGTCCGCCTCGACTCGTGTTAACCTAAGATAAACAGGGTGGCATTGGTGTCACGTGCTCGTCTCGGCATCCGTCGTCGCTACCGCGACGACATCCGCCTCGACCCACGTAACCCTAAGATAGACAGGGTGGCATTGGTGTCACGTGCTCGTCTCGTCGTCCGTCGTCGCTACCTCGACGATGTCCGCCTCGACTCGCGTTACCCTAAGATAGACAGGGTGGCATTCGTGTCACATGCTCGTCTCGGCGTCCGTCATCGCTACCGCGACGACATCCGCCTCGACTCGCGTTACCCTAAGGTAGACAGGGTGGCGGTGGTGCCACGTGCTCGTCTCAGCGTCCGTCGTCGCTACAGTGACGATGTCCGCCTCGACTCGCGTTACCCTAAGATAGACAGGGTGGCAGTGTTGTCACGTGCTCGTCTCGGCG
>NW_025227177.1:5221-5650 GCF_018294505.1 Triticum aestivum | reverse complement strand
CCTCGACTCGCGTTACCCTAAGATAGATAGGGTGGCGGTGGTGCCACGTGTTCGTCTCGGCGTCCGTCGTCGCGGCAGTGACGATGTCCGCCTCGACTCGCGTTACCCTAAGATAGACAGGGTGGCAGTGGTGTCACGTGCTCGTCTCGGCATCCATCGTCGCTACCGCGACGACGTCCTCCTCGACTCGCGTAACCCTAAGATAGACAGGGTGGCATTGGTGTCACGTGCTCGTCTCGTCGTCCGTCGTCGCTACCTCGACGACGTCCGCCTTGACTCGCGTTACCCTAAGATAGACAGGGTGGCATTCGTGTCACGTGCTCGTCTCGGCGTCCATCGTCGCTACCGCGACGACGTCCGCCTCGACTCTCGTTACCCTAAGATAGACAAGGTGGCATTCGTGTCACGTGCTCGTCTCGGCGTCCGTCG
>NW_025227177.1:3962-4644 GCF_018294505.1 Triticum aestivum | reverse complement strand
GTCGTCCGTCGTCGCTACCTCGACGACGTCCGCCTTGACTCGCGTTACCCTAAGATAGACAGGGTGGCATTCGTGTCACGTGCTCGTCTCGGCGTCCGTCGTCGCTACCGCGACGACGTCCGCCTCGACTCTCGGTACCCTAGGATAGACAGGGTGGCATTCGTGTCACGTGCTCGTCTCGTTGTCCGTCGTCGCTACCGTGACGACGTCGGCCTCGAGTCGCGTTACCCTAAGATAGACATGGTGGCGGTGGTGCCACGTGCTCGTCTCGGCGTCCGTCGTCGCTACAGTGACGATGTCCGCCTCGACTCGCGTTACCCTAAGATAGACAGGGTTGCAGTGGTGTCACGTGCTCGTCTCGGCATCCGTCGTCGCTACCACGATGACTTCCTCCTCGACTCGCGTAACCCAAAGATAGATAGGGGGCGTTGGTGTCACGTGCTCGTCTCGGCGTCTGTCGTCGCTACCGCGACGATGTCCGCCTCGACTCGCGTTACCCTAAGATAGACAGGGTGGTACTCGTGTCACGTGGTCGTCTTGGCGTCCGTCATCACTATAGTCACGACGTCCGCCTCGACTCGCGTAACCCTAAGATAGACAGGGTGGCATTGGTGTCATGTGCTCGTCTCGGCGCCGTCGTCGCTACCGCGACGACGTCCGCCTCGACTCGAGTTTCCCTAAG
>NW_025227177.1:2187-2925 GCF_018294505.1 Triticum aestivum | reverse complement strand
CGACTCGCGTTACCCTAAGATAGACAGGGTGGCGGTGGTGCCACGTGCTCGTCTCGGCGTCCGTCGTCGGGACAGTGACGATGTCCGCCTCGACTCGCGTTAATCTAAGATAGTCAGGGTTGCAGTGGTGTCACGTGCTCGTCTCGGCATCCGTCGTCGCTACCGCGATGACTTCCTCCTCGACTCGCGTAACCCTAAGATAGATAGGGGGCGTTGGTGTCACGTGCTCGTCTCGGCGTCCGTCGTCGCTACCGCGACGACGTCCGCCTCGACTCGCGTTACCCTAAGATAGACAGG
The DNA here is from genome assembly GCF_018294505.1 of Triticum aestivum. NCBI lineage: Eukaryota > Viridiplantae > Streptophyta > Magnoliopsida > Poales > Poaceae > Triticum > Triticum aestivum. The sequence goes on along the minus strand of NW_025227177.1, from coordinate 2,628 downwards.
GTGGCACTCGTGTCACATGGTCGTCTTGGCGTCCGTCATCACTACAGTCACGACGTCCGCCTCGACTCGCGTAACCCTAAGATAGACAGGGTGGCATTGGTGTCATGTGCTCGTCTCGGCGCCGTCGTCGCTACCGCGATGACGTCCGCCTCGACTCGAGTTACCCTAAGATAGACAGGGTGGCATTCATGTCACGACGTCCGCCTCGACTCACGTAACCCTAAGATAGACAGGGTGGCATTGGTGTCACGTGCTCGTCTCGTCGTCTGTCGTGGCTACCTCGACGACGTCCGTCTCGACTCGCGTTACCCTAAGATAGACAGGGTGGCATTCGTGTCACATGCTCGTCTCGGCGTCCGTCGTCGCGGTCGCCTCGACTCGAGTTACCCTAAGATAGACAGGGTGGCATTCATGTCACGTGCTCGTCTCGGCGTCCGTCTA
>NW_025227177.1:0-619 GCF_018294505.1 Triticum aestivum | reverse complement strand
GGCATCCATCATCGCTACCGCGACGACGTCCTCCTCGACTCGCGTAACCCTAAGATAGATAGGGGGCGTTGGTGTCACGTGCTCGTCTCGGCGTCCATCGTCGCTACCGTGATGATGTCCGCCTCGACTCGCGTTACCCTAAGGTAGACAGGGTGGCAGTGGTGTCACGTGCTCGTCTCGGCATCCGTCGTCGCTACCGCGACGACGTCCTCCTCGACTCGCGTAACCCTAAGATAGATAGGGGGCGTTGGTGTCACGTGCTAGTCTCGGCGTCCGTCGTCGCTACCGCGACGACGTCCGCCTCGACTCGCGTAACCCTAAGATAGACAGGGTGGCATTGGTGTCATGTGCTCGTCTCGGCGTCCGTCGTCGCTACCGCGACGAAGTCCGCCTCGACTCGAGTTACCCTAAGATAGACAGGGTGGCATTCATGTCACGTGCTCGTCTCGTCGTCCGTCTGTCGCTACCGTGACAACGTCCGCCTCGACTCGCGTTAACCTAAGATAAACAGGGTGGCATTGGTGTCACGTGCTCGTCTCGGCGTGCGTCGTCGCTACCACGACGACGTCCGCCTCGACTCACGTAACCCTAAGATAGACAGGGTGGCATTGGTGTCACG
>NW_025227176.1:408942-410484 GCF_018294505.1 Triticum aestivum | reverse complement strand
ATTTTGTCCCATTTGGGGCATGTTTGGGTATATGCTTCTCACAAACCGGAGCTTCTCACAACAAGCATGATGGTTTTCGGTAGGGAACGTCCCACCTTTGGGGACGAGACAATATCCATTGCCTCTTATTGCTTTCAATTTTTTTTCTCGTGTCAACATAGAACAACAGGACTGTTCTGTGAATTGTTGTGATTTTTTGGGGTTCGTTTGGACATTTTTATCCATAAACTTAGTTTTCAATGCATTTTATGTGCATAATTCAAATTTGAACTACATGCACATGCTCTAGTGCATATAAATTGGTTGAAAAATCAAATCTGTGTCCTTGGGTGCATGCTTAGGTCCCATGCAAGAAATGGGAATGAATTTCAAACACCGGGGCACCGTTGATTGCCGGCAAAACATTGCGATGCCTGGTTTTTAAATTCTAGTAAATCCAAAACTCGTCTGAAATTCATGAAACTTGGCATGCTGTCATGGAGCGGTATCAACATGCCGTGGTACAAATTTTGTCCCATTTGGGGCAGGTATGGGTATATGCTTCTCACAAATTGGAGCTTCTCACAACAAGCATGATGGTTTTCGTTAGGGAACGTCCCACCTTTGGGGATGAAACGATATCCATTGCCTCTTATTTCTTTCAATTTTTTTTCTCGTGTCAACATAGAACAACAGGAGTGTTGTGTGAATTTTTGTGATTTGTTTGGACATTTTTATGCATTAACTGAGTTTTCAATGCATTTTATGTGCATAATTCAAATTTGAACTACATGCACATGCTCAAGTGCATATAAATTGGTTGAAAAATCAAATCTGTGTCCTTGGGTGCATGCTTAGGTCCCATGCAAGAAATGGGAATGAAAATTCAAACAACGGGGCACCGTTGATTGCCGGCAAAACATTGAGATGCCTGGTTTTTAGATTCTAGTAAATCCAAAACTCGTCTGAATTTCATGAAACTTGGCATGCTATCATGGAGCAGCATCAACATGTCGTGGTACAAATTTTCCCATTTGGGGCATGTTTGGGTATATGCTTCTCACAAACCGGAGCTTCTCACAACAAGCATGATGATTTTCGGTAGGGAACGTCCCACCTTTGGGGACGAAACAATATCCATTGCCTCTTATTGCTTTCAAGTTTTTTTCTCGTGTCAACATAGAACAACAGGAGTGTTGTGTGAATTTTTGTGATTTTTCGGGGTTCGTTTGGACATTTTTATGCATTAACTGAGTTTTCAATTCATTTTATGTGCATAATTCAAATTTGAACTACATGCACATGCTCTAGTGCATATAAATTGGTTGAAAAATCAAATATGTGTCCTTGGGTGCATGCTTAGGTCCCATGCAAGAAATGGGAATGAATTTCAAACACCGGGGCACCGTTGATTGCCGGCAAAACATTGAGATGCCTGGTTTTTAGATTCTATTAAATCCAAAACTCGTCTGAAATTCATGAAACTTGGCATGCTATCATGGAGCAGCATCAACATGTCGTGGTACAAATTTTGTCCCATTTGGGGCATGTTTGGGTATATGC
>NW_025227176.1:405344-408932 GCF_018294505.1 Triticum aestivum | reverse complement strand
GTGCATATATATTGGTTGAAAAATCAAATCTGTGTCCTTGGGTGCATGCTTAGGTCCCATGCAAGAAATGGGAATGAATTTCAAACACCAGGGCACCGTTGATTGCCTGCAAAATATTGAGATGCCTGATTTTTAAATTCTAGTAAATCCAAAACTCGTCTGAAATTCATGAAACTTGGCATGCTATCATGGAGCGGCATCAACATGCCGTGGTACAAATTTTGTCATATTTGGGGCAGGTTCGGGTATATGCTTCTCACAAACCGGAGCTTCTCCCAACAAGCATGATGGTTTTCGGTAGGGAACGTGCCACCTTTGGGGACGAAACGATATCCATTGCCTCTTATTGCTTTCAAGTTTTTTTCTCGTGTCAACATAGAACAACAGGAGTGTTGTGTGAATTTTTGTGATTTTCGGGGTTCGTTTGGACATTTGTATGCATTAACTGAATTTTCAATGCATTTTATGTGCATAATTGAAATTTGAACTACATGCACATGCTCCAGTGCATATCAATTGGTTGAAAAATCAAATCTGTGTCCTTGGGTGCATGCTTAGGTCCCATGCAAGAAATGGGAATGAATTTCAAACACCGGGGCACCGTTGATTGCCGGCAAAACATTGAGATGCCTGGTTTTTAAATTCTAGTAAATCCAAAACTCGTCTGAAAATGATGAAACTTGGCATGCTATCATGGAGCGGCATCAACATGCCGTGGTACAAATTTGTCCCATTTGGGGCAGGATTTGGTATATGCTTCTCACAAACCGGAGCTTCTCACAACAAGCATGATGGTTTTTGGTAGGGAGCGTGCCACCTTTGGGGACAAAACGATATCCATGGCCTCTTATTGCTTTCTAATTTTTTTCTCGTGTCAACATAGAACAACAGTAGTTTTGTGTGATTTTTTGTGATTTTTCGGGGTTCATTTGGACATTTTTATGCATTAACTGAGTTTTCAATGCATTTTATGTGCATAATTCAAATTTGAACTACATGCGCATGCTCAAGTGCATATAAATTGATTGAAAAATGAAATCTATGTCCTTGGGTGCATGCTTAGGTCCCATGCAAGAAATGGGAATGAATTTTGAACACCGGGGCACCGTTGATTGCCGGCAAAACATTGAGAAGCCTGGTTTTTAAATTTTAGTAAATCCAAAACTCGTCTGAAATTCATGAAACTTGGCATGCTATCATGGAGCGGCATCAACATGCCGTGGTACAAATTTTGTCCTATTTGGGGCAGGTTTGGGTATATGCTTCTCACAAACCGGAGCTTCTGCCAACAAGCATGATGGTTTTCGGTAGGGAACGTGCCACCTTTGGGGACGAAACGAGATCCATTGCCTCTTATTGCTTTCAATTTTTTTTCTCGTGTCAACATAGAACAATAGGAGTGTTGTGTGATTTTTTGTGATTTTTCGGTATTCGTTTGGACATTTTTATGCATTAACTGAGTTTTCAATGCATTTTATGTGCATAATTCAAATTTGAACAACATGCACATGCTCAAGTGCATATAAATTGGTTGAAAAATCAAATCTGTGTCCTTGGGTGCATGCTTAGGTCCCATGCAAAAAAGGGAATGAATTTCGAACACCGGGGCACCGTTGATTGCCCGCAAAACATTGAGATGCCTGGTTTTTTAATTCTAGTAAATCCAAAACTCGTCTGAAATTCATGAAACTTGGCATGCTATCATGGACCGGCATCAACATGCCGTGGTACAAATTTTGTCCCATTTGGGGTTGGATTTGGTATATGCTTCTCACAAACCGGAGCTTCTCACAACAAGCATGACGGTTTTCGGTAGGGAATGTCCCACCTTTGGGGACGAAAAGATATCCATTGCCTCTTATTGCTTTCAATTTTTTTTCTCGTGTCAACATAGAACAACAGGAGTGTTGTGTGATTTTTTATGATTTTTCGGGGTTCGTTTGGACATTTTTATGCATTAACTGAGTTTTGAATGCATTTTATGTGCATAATTCAAATTTGAACTACATGCACATGCTCAAGTGCATATAAATTGGTTGAAAAATAAAATCTGTGTCCTTGGGTGCATGCTTAGGTCCCATGCAAGAAATGGGAATGAATTTCAAACACCGGGGCACCGTTGATTGCCGGCAAAACATTGAGATGCCTGGTTTTCAAATTCTAGTAAATCCAAAACTTGTCTGAAATTGATGAAACTTAGCATGCTATCATGGAGCGGCATCAACATGCTGTGGTACAAATTTGTCCCATTTGGGGCAGGATTTGGTATATGCTTCTCACAAACCGGAGCTTCTCACAACAAGCATAATGGTTTTCGGTAGGGACCGTCCCACCTTTGGGGACGAAACGATATCCATTGCCTCTTATTGCTTTCAATTTTTTTCTCGTGTCAACATAGAACAACAGGAGTGTTTTGTGAATTTTTGTGATTTTTCGGGGTTCGTTTGGACATTTTTATGCATTAACTGAGTTTTCAATTCATTTTATGTGCATAATTCAAATTTGAACTACATGCACATGCTCTAGTGCATATAAATTGGTTGAAAAATCAAATCTATGTCCATGGGTGCATGCTTAGGTCCCATGCAAGAATTGGGAATGAAAATTCAAACAACGGGGCACCATTGATTGCCGGCAAAACATTGAGATGCCTGGTTTTTAGATTCTAGTAAATCCAAAACTCGTTTGAAATTCATGAAACTTGGCATGTTATCATGGAGCGGCACCAACATGTCGTGGTACACATTTTGTCCCATTTGGGGCATGTTTGGGTATATGCTTCTCACAAACCGGAGCTTCTCACAACAAGCATGATGGTTTTCGGTAGGGAACGTCCCACCTTTGGGGACGAGACAATATCCATTGCCTCTTATTGCTTTCAATTTTTTTTCTCGTGTCAACATAGAACAACAGGACTGTTCTGTGAATTGTTGTGATTTTTTGGGGTTCGTTTGGACATTTTTATCCATAAACTTAGTTTTCAATGCATTTTATGTGCATAATTCAAATTTGAACTACATGCACATGCTCTAGTGCATATAAATTGGTTGAAAAATCAAATCTGTGTCCTTGGGTGCATGCTTAGGTCCCATGCAAGAAATGGGAATGAATTTCAAACACCGGGGCACCGTTGATTGCCGGCAAAACATTGCGATGCCTGGTTTTTAAATTCTAGTAAATCCAAAACTCGTCTGAAATTCATGAAACTTGGCATGCTGTCATGGAGCGGTATCAACATGCCGTGGTACAAATTTTGTCCCATTTGGGGCAGGTATGGGTATATGCTTCTCACAAATTGGAGCTTCTCACAACAAGCATGATGGTTTTCGTTAGGGAACGTCCCACCTTTGGGGATGAAACGATATCCATTGCCTCTTATTTCTTTCAATTTTTTTTCTCGTGTCAACATAGAACAACAGGAGTGTTGTGTGAATTTTTGTGATTTGTTTGGACATTTTTATGCATTAACTGAGTTTTCAATGCATTTTATGTGCATAATTCAAATTTGAACTACATGCACATGCTCAAGTGCATATAAATTGGTTGAAAAATCAAATCTGTGTCCTTGGGTGCATGCTTAGGTCCCAT